>NC_056559.1:30366614-30368566 GCF_013358625.1 Macadamia integrifolia | reverse complement strand
AAAATGGGACTGCCTAAAGGACACTTTTATAGGTTTGTTTATAACTTGACACATTTTAATTGTCCCTTGTCTTATTCCACCAAGCGTATGAAGGAGCAGCATACAAGTGATTGGTAGATCAACAACCCAATGAACCAGGTAGGGCACGGGACTTAACCCAACATTTTATGACATGAGTTGACAAAAGCAATGCACCACCTATATCCACATTCCTGAAGGCTCTTATGCATTCATCCCTAAGTAGATTAGGTCTTCAAAACCAGTGGCCCTTCACCAATAAACCGTAGTTGGAAACAGTTGTTAAACTGTAGTTGGAAATAGTTGTTCTCGGTATTTTTCTTGAAAAATAATAATTTTATGTTAAGGATATGAAAGAGTTTTCAAAATAAATTTGAATTTTAAATTGACTTATCATTATGCATTATCAAAAGCTATCACTGGTTTATCCCAAAAAAATAAATAAATAAACTATTACTGTCATGCATAATTTTTCAAGTACATATGTGAAATGATATTATTAACTCTCATCAGAAATATTAGAAAAAGTATTTTTGTCATACAGAATTTCTTAAGCCCATATGATGTATTTTGATCTAATAAATAATAATTTAAGGATTGTTCAAAAGAAATTATAATTTAGGGGAAAATGCAAAACAAGGTCAAGGAGGCTCTCTTAGGGCCCATTTGATAACGTTTCAAGAAACCCGTTTTTGCCGTTTCTGTGTCCAGAAGCTACAGAAACGGAACAAAAAGCGTTTGATAAAACTGTTTTTGTTTCACTTGTTTTCAGAAATAGAAATTGAAATTTCTACCTATTTATGGTTCAAGAAACGACCTACTTGTTTCGCCATTTCTAGAAACTACTCATGGCCATTCTTTCGCTGGTTACTATCGACTTTCAGAAACATGACTTATCAAACACTTTCAGTTTTGTTTTTATTTCTAGAAATGGAAATTTATGTTTCTGCCGTTTCTTGAGACAGGAACGGTAGAAACGTTATCAAACGGGCCTTTATTGGTCACGCCTTGTGTGTGCTACGTGGCAGGAATGTTTTGAATTTTTCCATATATCCAAATTTCAGAGCTGAAATCAATCATATGGGTTCCAGTCAAGCCGAAAGAGTTTAAGCCCACCAAGAAATTTCAGGGCTTATGTTGGGCTTTCCCAGCCCGTAGGTTAGGCCTAGCCAACGGAGAATATTCCGGGCTTATGAGTTGTGGGTCAACCCTTATACGCACGGACCTCTAAAGTATTTAATTCGGGCAGAGTGGAACAAAACTCTCTGGTATCAATTGAGACAGTATTGGCTGAATCATGCAACCAAACAATCTCCGAGTTAATTTGTTGGATATGAAATCCAATAGCATCTGCTTGAACATGGTGAGTTAAGGATTTTAAATTCGTTTTAAAAAATTGAAGATTAATTAAAATTGATAAAAAAAAAATAATGAGTTTCTCCCTCTGTGTCGGATATTGTTTGGACCTGCAACACGAGAAACCCAGCCCCATCCCCTCTTATGCTTTTCTTTGTTGTTTCTTCATGAATCCCTCTTGGTTCTAAGATCTATATTGTAGAAAATGATTACTGGGTCTCCTCAAATGGGGATTCTGCATTTGGGTTCTTCAACCGCTCTGATCAACCTATCTAACGGTACAATGCAGGGTTATTGTGTCGGAAATTAAGTTTCAAAAGATGGTCAAAATTGTCATTTTGAATTTAGGTATTCCTTCAAAAGTTTTTTTTTTTTTTTTTCCTTTCGCATTTATGGAGTTGTAATGAGCTAAGATAATTCACAAAGTTTAGTTCTACATATGTTTGGGAAGAAAGAAAACTTGAGCATACAGAACAGATCGTAACTCAAAGGTGCAAGCCCTTTGAAGTGGAACTCTCCATTGTCATGTGTGTGTGTGTGTGTGTGCGTGTGTGTGTGTTGGGGGGGGGGTTTAACGG
>NC_056559.1:30345801-30366594 GCF_013358625.1 Macadamia integrifolia | reverse complement strand
CCGCTTCTAGTTCAGCCATTGGATTTTTTTTTTTATTTCTCTCATTAGCATGAAAGGCATTGTGGCCCCCTACCTCAAACATAAGGGGGCAAAATGATTGTGACCCCCTACCTCAAACATAAGGGGGCAAAATGACTACCTCATCCCCATAAAAAGTTGAAATTCCACCATTAATGATGGTTTTGCGAGCACTCATGGCACTGGTGCATGGCCAAAGTGTCTTTGAATTTGTTATTTCACAAGAATGGAGCGGTAATTTTTTTTTTAACATGTTCCCATATATGTATATGTATGAGTGCAGTGACTACATGACCAACCAGTGCTCTTGCATCAAAAGAAAGTGAAGGAATTCTTCCTTCTCTATTGTCATTGATAGGTCAAATCACCAGTAGTGAATAGGTTCTCTATTTTACACACAATTAAAGAAAAACGTTTATACTTAAAACAATTCATTTATAGTGGGTGAGCTACTACATGTCCTACCATGTGGTTCAGCAATGACATAAGATCTTTAAAAAAAAAAAAAAAAAAAAAGGTGTTATGTTCTGCTGTATGCACATTCACCTAGACATATATGGGAGGATCCAACATCTGTTTCATTTTCGAAGTTGCAACTTCTTCTACATTCCAAGGTCAATCTATCATGTGACTGATTCCTTGGCCTGGAAGGTGTTATAGCTTACGTATGCATGAAATGGCCAAACTCCACTCCCTAGTTAACCACCCTTTGTAATGGTGACACCTTGAGCTCAACACGTAATTAATAAATTCAGTTCTTAAAAAAATGGTAATTTACAGTGGCACCCCCTGGAGAATGCCACAATTATAAAAACACCACATTTGTTTCACCAAATTAGAATCAGACCCCCTACCGTCAGTCATTGTGGTCAGCCATGGTGACGTGCTCGCATAAGCTTCCTCTTGTTTGAAGTTCTAACCTCACCTCTTTCGCTTCCATGAGGGCAGTTAGGAGTTCCTGCCAAATGCTTTTCGCTATAAATTACCCATTAGAGCCAAACGCAGAATGGAATCATTCTTCCCCTGCTGTGTCTGTGATGCTTTCGTGATCGTTCCTAGCAGAAGATGTGCGAGGGGATTCCGTTGCCTTTTTGCGTTTGCACTTCGTTGTGGTTTTTGAGAGAGAGAGAGAGAGAGGGTTAAAATGAGTTTTAGTGAAAAGGGTATAACGGTTATTTTACCTCTTGGTTTAACAGTGACTAACAGTAAGGGATCTGAGTCTAATTTGGTGAAACAGATGGGGTGTTCTTATAATTGTGACATTCTCCAAGGGGTGGCGTTGTAAATTATCCTTTAAAAAAAAAAACATTTGTTTCACTTTTTTTCATTAAAAAAGTGGATGCATATGAAAATAAAAAAAGACGGATGTTGGATCCTTATATATACATGCAGGTAAATGTTATCGTTGCGGATCCAAATTAGAGAAAATTATGAATAATCCATGGTACCATATTTGTAAGATTTCCAATTAGATGAGCTAGCATAGTCCAAGGTTTGTTTTCAAAAATCGGTTTAGTGGTGTCGACTACAAATGGAGTAAACAAAAATGATTCAATAATGATAAGTGATCTCTATGGAGATATTGGATTTTATTAGATTTTATTAACACACCTTAATGGTATAAAATATATATTACTATGTGTGGACCTAAGGTATCGTTTCTTTAATGGAGAGGAAACCCTAATTTCTTTACAGGGTTGGTCTCTACCCTCACCTCTATATATAGTTATCATTGACTCATTAAGTGAGGTTAATGACCTAAAACAAAAGGAAAAGAGATTAGATCGGACCAAGATTGATCGTATTGTACAAAGAGCATACGAGAAGAGATTTGATGAGTTATTATCATTCGGTCATGGATTTAGATATACATAAAACATGTCTTTGTAGTGTTTATCATACATGTTCATCGATCTTCATAAATCGTTTTCACATTTATTTTTCATCAACTTCTTCTTTCGAAATTAATAGATGAATTAATATGTCTAGGACAGCAGTATTCTAGTGTTTTTTTGGCTAATGATGATGATAACATCAGTTAGCATGTCTGTGGGGGATGTGGGCCTGTGGAGTCCACAAAATGTACTACTGCGATGGCGTACTTGTGGAATTATTGAAGTCTCCTAATCTACCCAAAAAATAGAATTGAAGTCTCCCATAGGTTACCAAAAAAAAGAAAATAAGGTCTTCCAGTACAGCTGTTCATACCCAAAAACATAGAATTAAAGTCATGATTTCTCCCCAATTCGTTGACTGGTGATTGTTTGTGGAATCATCAACCATGGCACGCACTCATGTTTTGTTCTGGGCCACGCTGCCTTTCATGTGAGGGTTGTAAAGTCAAATCGAACCTATCTATGAAAGGATAATTATATACATAAATTATTCAATGTTAAGTCTACATAAATTATTCAAAAATGAAATCATTTCTCGGTTCAATTCAGTTTTGATTTTATGATTAAACCATGAATCATAACCAAATTATATATTTCCAAATCAAATAAGAAACCAGATAAAATTATATTTTTGTTTACTATTTCAATCTATGTAGATTATAAATTCTATTCCTTGTTAGTACTTCAAAAAAAATTATGAATTATGACCTTAAAATGTAAGTAATTTTTTTTTTTTTTTTTTTTGATGAAGATGTTAATAAGTTGGCCCTAACACCTGAAATAGCAACCAATCTAAATAGGAAATCAAATTAAATAGAGTAAAGAACCAAAATCAAACCAAACCAAATCAAATCAATTCAATTTGATTTTCATTTTTACACTTTGTACCTTGAATCAAACCGAATAACAGAGCCCAAAAAATTGACATCCTTATTGGACGGTTGCACCCCAAAAGATAAAAAATAATAATTTTCAAGTACAACTCTTGATTAGGTTATTTGATGATTAGGTAGATTAATACCGTGAATTTAGGTTTACCTCCACACGTTACCCAAAAAAAAGGTTTATCTCCACAACCATTGCTAATTAAAATACCAACTAAACTAAGAATGTGCTAATTCCCACCTAGCTTAACATATAATGCTTCAGTGTTGACTTGCTATTTAAAACATTAATTATCTTTTGCAAACATTAGTTACATGATGTTGATGCCCCACCTCACTGATAAGATGCTTGTCCTTAACATTGATCTGCATGTATAGGTCTAGATCGGATAGAAATATATATATATATATATATATCTCTACTTTTGTTTAAAATTTTTTTATTGTTTTACTATTTTATCCTTCATTAATATAGATCCACCGATAGGAGATCACCCTAAGATCTAGATCAGCCTCAGTCAATGTCAATCTAATTCTATCAATTCTACTAAATTCGATCCAATTCCTTAAACCATGCCTTATACAGGCAAAATGTAATTCAAAAGTTGATCTCAAAATTCGTGTTAGATTGGAGCCTGACAGGAAACTAAAGTTCAAAAACCTGGATTTCACCAAAAAAAAAAAAAAAAAGTCTGAAACTTGAATTTGGAATCACTCAAGGCCGATACCAATCCGAGTAGTAGGGCCCCTTTACCCTCGCGCTTTAGTTATGCACGAATCGGATCGATCGAAGACGATTCAAATCAGAACCATGTTTCCAAGGATTGCTCAATCAAGAGTACATCTAGTTGTTGGGTGTTGTCCTCATGAATTTAATGAGGGGACCCCCATGAGAGATGAGACGGTGATAGAATTCAATTCTCTGACGCCTTCACTCCCCACATTGTCATTCTCACATAAAAAGTGAGGTTGTGGTAGATGTGCAAGTTTAATCCTATCGGCCCTAATCCACCTTGAGTCTGAAAATGGTCTGGTTTAATATACTTTAGACCCGGTCAGGTTTCTAAACGTTTGATCTAGAATCTAGATTCTAGAGTCAGCGTCAAGTCAGGGTTGAGGACTCGGGTTGAGCACAGCCCGACCCAGTCTTTCTTCCTCTTCTGTTTATTCTGGTATGACCTCAAGTGTATGTCGGGTCATAACCCAAAACGTGGATCCCGATGGTGAAATTGTAGCCGGACAAAGTTAGTGGGTCCCATGTTGAAGATAAAATAAAAGTTGCTGTAATTATCGTCTCAGAAGTTTGGAGTTGGAAGTAATTAGAAGCAGTGGATTTTTGAACCTTTCAAGGGGAAGATAACCCAAAACGTGGATCTCGCGGCATCACTACATCCGCGGCAGAGGATTTTCTAACAGTTGAATCTTCAGGCTCTCGTAACAACAAATATCCTATCCGTACTAGCACTGCAATTTTAAGTGTCATCGCTAGCTTCACCCTGTCACTCTCAAATATTCAATGCTGAAAGGTCTACGGAACTCGAAGAGTGGATGAAATTGTAGCCGGCCAAGTTAGTGGGTCCCATGGTGGAGAGAAAAACTGAAAGGTGCTGTAGTTACAGTCTCAGTGCTTGGATTTTTAAACCTTCCAAGTTTGAACGCTTCCTCCAAAATCCAGACGTAGTTAAGAAAATGTGTTAGTTGGGCTTCATTGATAACAAAATAGTAGTAGTGTCCTCTGCTTTAGATGGGTTGTTTATCAGCAATGGATCTTCAAAGAATCCACTACGCTTGGCTACTGGTTTCTCTCTTTCAAATTACATCTATAGCAGCCGTGACAAATTCTAAGGATGGTAAGGTCTTGTTCCACTGGTTAACTTCATCTCAATAAAGATATTATCCATTTCAATCCAATATCTTTAATTTCCTGATGCAGGTGCTGCTCTGTCTGCCCTCAAGATTGATTGGCAGAATACACCAAAAAATTGGGTGGATTCAGATCCTTGTGGTGATGGTTGGGTTGGGATTAAGTGCTCTAATTCTCGAGTGATCTCTATGTAAGGCATTACTAAATTCATTATTTTTCTATCAGTTATCAATGGTTTCAACTTTGTGGAAAATTCTTGATACTTCTCTTTCCCTTCTTCAATTTCTATTTCAGAACAATATTAAGCAGTAGACTGAAAGGTCCGTTTTCGGAAAACATACAGTTCCTCTCTGAGTTACAGACACTGTAAGTCTTCCATTGCATTTTTCCTTCTCTGTTTGAACTGATATGATTATGTCTTTCTTAATAGGGAAGTGGTTGAAGTTGGTGTAATACTTTGGGCTTAAACTTACCAAATAGGTTGAGGATTTCACAGAAAATTGATAGATATGAGTTCGTATTGCTTTTGTTGTTATAATTAAGATGGGTTTCTAACTCAGTTGAAAACCAGAAGCCAATGAATGAATATTGACCAGAATTAAAAATAAGTGATAAACAATCATCTGGATCTCAGATTTGAATCATATAAAGGAACAAAATTTTAAAAGTTGAACTTGATCCAAGGGTTTGATCTCGAGTTTCAGAAGAATCCTACTTGAAATAGGACTTCTAAAAACAAGAATTAACATCACTAACTGAGTGATTTCTGATCAGTAAAAAACTCATTCAGATTCAGTAGCCACAGTTAAACAGAATATAGAATAGAACTGGACAATAATCTGAAATATTATGCAAAACATAATCTAGTGATGGAAACTAGAAAACAGAGAATAAAAGTAAGAAAACCAACAATCCTAGTAACAATAGGAATCAATGATGTGAGATCAGATTCAAAATTTGAAATCATAGACAGTTGAAGGGTAGAACCTGATTGAACAATATGAAATCAGAATTGAACTGTCAATAGCAACAAGTTAGAGAATGAAGGTTTCAGATTTATAGCATGCACATGAACTTAGGTTAAGAACTAACCTGTTGCAGGAATTAAACAGTGAAGAAGAAGATATAAGAACAAGATGACTTGAGATTCACAGTCAAACCTTGATCAGCATCATACCAGGCAGCGGCTACATCCCACAGCCATTAATCTGAGTTTCAGAGTATTGAGCAGTAAAGGCATACTTTATACAGAGTAAAAATCAATGGGAGAGGGTTTAACCCTTACACTATCATATATTAATAGCAAAGGCCAATAAAAAGAAAAACTCAGCCTTTACAAAGAAATAAATAAAAATGCAGTAAAGTTAGAGAAAACTATTCCTAATCAAGTTAAGTCACTGAGTTGATGACTCACTGTCTTCTTGCTTCCTCTTTGGTACATTTTAGAGTAGCTATCCTAGTGATCTGCATCAGATTATCAATGTCCTCATCACTTATTGTAAATTGATTTGTGTAGGGATCTATCTTCCAACAAAAACCTGACTGGACCCATTCCAGCATCAATTGGGAATTTGAAGAAGTTGACTTCCTTGTAAGAATTACATACTCAGACCTGAAAAAGTGGAAGGTAATGTCTGTTAGATTGCGCGGCTGACAAAAGCATTTTCTGCTTATGTTAGGACCCTGATTGGTTGTGGTTTCTACGGTCAGATCCCTGACTCAATAGGCTCTCTACAAAATCTGACATTTTTGTAAGTTTCTGAGCTATGGAAAGAATTCTTTTTTTTTTTTTCTTTCTAAATTTCAATTCAAGAGTCTAGAAGCATTTGTTTACACGTGAAATCTCACACATTGATCACGAGAAAGTTTTTTTGGGTTAATTTATCACGAGAAAGTTTTTATTGGGTCAATTTATCACAAGAAAGTTTTTATTTATTTATTTTTTTATGGTAATAAATCTATCATGAGAAAGTTTATAAATACAGTTTGGGAATTGGGACTACGGTTGAAAGAGGGACGGGTTGGGTTGGGTTTCTTAAAACCCTAACCTAATCCTAAGTCCTCAAAATTCAAAACCCAGCCTTGTCAGGTTCATACTAACCCAATTTGGCCGTAATTGACCCTATTAGGGTCGGGTTGGGTTGAGTTGACCTTGGCTTTTATAATGGTTGGATTAATCTTGATTGACATTTTTTTTCCATTCATGTCTCATATATTAAAAAATTATCAAAAAAATAAAATACCTATTAGAGCCCTAATTTCTAATATAAAGATACAAGGTTAAATTTCGGGCCAGGTTGGGCTGGGTTGAGGACTCAACTAACCTAACCCAACCCTGACCCAGGGTTGGGGTTTTTCAACCATAAATCCACCCTCAGGGACAAAAAACTTGGTCCAAACCTTATCGGGCTCAGAGCGGGCCAAGGGGGGTTCGGGTTGTAAGGGCCAAACTTTCACCCCTAGTTGGGACCATGTGTACTAATTTTAAATGTTCTTGCTCTTACTCTCTTTCCAATGCTTAGTATCATGTATCAAGTTAGTTGGTTTTATTTCTCAATGTCTATATGTAGCCGCCTTGATGCTTAAGTGATGCCTTGGTTAGGCCAAGGCACCCAAGGCGAGAGCCATATATTATATATGATGCCATATTTTTCGGGTGCTTGTCATAAAGGTTAAAATGTAGCACATCAGTGAGAGATAAAATTACTTTTATAGAAACATATAAACGCAGAAGTGAGAAATGATTTGAATTTAAAGGGGAAAATAACTCTATGGTCGCGCAGGGCCCAATGAGGGGGCACAAATGGACATCAATATTAGTGAGCTTTTTGAGTTTCATGAGGGCCATACGACCAGATAGCATTCTTTTCCCCAAATTTAAAATATATAGACAGCAAGATCATCAGGAGAACTGATCCCCTTGGACCTCAAAGATGCATTGATGCCTAGGCAAAACCTTTACAACCATTCAGCAGAAACAGATGCAAACAGATCATTTTTTTTTTTTTTTTTTGAAATTAATATTGCCTCTTGTTCAGTCATCTTAAAATTCCTCACTTTATTGTCTGCAGAGCTCTAAATTCTAACAGGTTCAATGGAAAAATACCATCTTCTATTGGTAAATTGGCTAAGCTTTTTTGGTTGGATCTAGCTGACAACGAGCTCACTGGACCTATACCAATCTCCAATGGGACTACACCTGGTCTTGACATGCTAGTCAATACCCCACACTTGTACGCCCTTTTCCTTCATTTTTATTTTTTCTGGAATTATGCAGCTCTGTTCTGAATCAAAATATTTTTCCAATTATGAATCACTGAAGAATTTGCTCCTGATTTACAGTCATTTAGGAAAGAATCAGCTCTCTGGTACCATTCCACCTCAACTTTTCAGTTCAAACATGAAACTTATACATGCGTAAGTTTCTTTGGAAAGCTAATTATTTAATACACAGTTGTTCAAATGGGAGGACAATCCAACTCCAAACTATAATTTATGAGTAGACCATTTTGAAAACAGTAACCAGTAAATTACGGTTGCCCAGTTCCAAAATTTTGGGATCTCTGCTTGAACATTCTCCAAAATATACCATCATTTATCATTTAGTTGCAGTAGCTAAGGGGGTTTTTTAGTTTCAATGCCATAATCATTTCTTTTTTTAGTCAGTCGATGTTGGTTTCAATCACCTTTACTAATTGATAATGATGAACAGGCTTTTTGACAACAACTTACTCACTGGAAGCCTTCCTTCCACTCTTGGACTTGTTACAGCCTTGGAGATTATGTGAGTACCTTGCCATCTACACTTGGCTTTTTAATTCATTCCTTTTGCACTAGGATACTTGTATAGTGAGCTTGACCTTAATTTCATCTGATGTCTTGTTTTGATTCACTGGTGACAGACGGTTTGATAGGAATTTGCTAAGTGGAACAGTCCCTTCAAACCTTAACAACCTCACAAGTGTTGTTGAGCTGTGAGTATCCATAACCTATTGGTTGTGAACCTTCACATTCGTTCATGATAGGAATAGGTCTCTCGGGTTTCAGTTTTATTGTTTCTGAAAATGTAAATTTTGGATTTCCATTTCAGGCATTTATCCAACAATAATCTGAGTGGCCCCATTCCAGACCTTACTGGGATGGATGTCCTCAATTATGTGTAAGTAGAAAAATGTTATCAAAATTAATATAAATATTAATGGCAGAGGAAAGCTTTATCAATTGGTACTCATTAACCCAAGATGATTTCTGTTGTAGGGACCTGGGAAATAATAATTTTGATATAACAGATGCCCCGTCATGGTTTTCAACAACCTTTGGGTCCTTGACCACACTGTATCTCTCTCTCTCTCTCTCTCTCTCTCTCTCTCATATATATTGTGAAGAAAATTTTTGTTTGCCTCAACTTACTTATCTTATCCTTTAGGTTGATGGATAAATCTAATCTTCAAGGAGCAATACCAGCCGCTCTGTTCAGCAATCCTCAATTACAAACTGTGTGAGTATCAACTGACTTAAGTAGAGTACATGAACAACAAATATTATAGTGTCATCAGTACATGCATCTCTATAATTTCTGTTACTAACTTATAAATGGACATTTAGAATCTAACAATAATTATTGAAATTTGGTTGCAGGAGTCTAAGATACAATCGGCTTAATGGTACATTAGACATTGGTGCTGACTTTAGCAATCAACTGCAACTCATTGATTTACAAAATAATTCAATTCAAGCTTTTTTGGATACAGGAGTATACCATAACCACTTAATGTATGTGACGACATTCTATTTTGTTTTGATTTCATTTTTTCAATGAGGATTTTTCATTTGTTGGTTATCAATTTGAAGTCTAAAGTTTAGATGTAACACCCAAGAATACGGCAAGTATTAGATCCACCTGGGAGATCGGTGAGGTGTCCCCACTAAGAATACGGCAAGTACCAGAGGATCTGGGAGATAGGTGACGGTGTGCACACTTTAGTCCTACATCACGTAGGGAGAGATTACTGGGCTAGTTAATAACTTCTAGTCTCCTTAACATGGCACAATGCATTTTAAAGCCTTGAGGTCCATGGGCCAAAGTGGACATTGTGGTATATGTTCATATTTTTATCATCGATCTCACTTTCTCCTTCTTTTGTTTCAGACTCCTGGGTAATCCATATTGTGCCGCAAAAACAGGAGCAGCATCCCAATACTGCATGCAGTCCGAGAATCAATCTATCTCATCATATTCAACTGCCTCAATGAATTGTGTACCTGTTGTTTGTCCTTCAGACCAGAATGCCAGCCCTACCTGTAAATGTTCATACCCATACAAGGGAACCCTAGTTTTCAGAACTATTTCCTTCTCAGACTTGGGAAGATCATCATATTATAAAGATCTTGAAAGTTCACTTCTGCATTCATTTGGGACCTATCAACTTCCTGTGGATTCAGTTTCTTTAAGCAACCTAAGAAAGGACTCATATGATTACCTTGAAATAAGTCTGGAGATCTTCCCATCTGGAAATAATCGTTTCAGTTGGTCAGAGATATTGGGAATTGGTTTAATGCTGAGCAACCAAACCTTTAAGCCACCAAATTACTTTGGGCCATTTTATTTCATTACTACATACTATGGTTATTTTCGAGGTAATTAATTACAGATCTATTTAAAACCAAAATTTGATCTTGTTTTACTGTTAATGTTCATGTCTCTATTCTTGTTATGTAGAATCTTCTACGAAATCAAACAATTCGGTGAGACTTGGAATTATTATTGGAGCAGCTATCGGAGGATTTCTAGTTGCACTCGTGCTGATCTGTGCAGGATTTTATGGTTGTCGTCAGAAGAGAAGGGCAGAGAGAGTTATTAAACAGAACATTCCTTTCGGTAAGTCCATGATCAATTTTGATGGCTAAATGATATATATATTTTTTGTTTCTCTGTCTTTGTTTTTATCCTTTTCATTCTGAGGCTTATTATTATTGTCATTTCTTCCATCTCATGCAAATGCAGCATCCTGGGACCCGAGTAAAAGTAGTGGTAGTATTCCTCAGTTAAAAGGAGCTAGATGGTTCTCTTTTGAGGAACTGAAGAAATGCACATGTGATTTCTCAGAGGCTAGTGAGATTGGAGAGGGGGGATATGGGAAGGTTATTATATTATGGTTACAGCTTTTCTCCTATTGAATAAATTTATTTATTTGTGGTTTAATTACAAAATGATAGTGATGATCATGAATATGATCTGTACAGGTTTATAAAGGGACAATTTCATCTGGGCATCTGGTTGCCATTAAAAGAGCTCAACATGGATCCTTGCAGGGCGGTCTTGAGTTTAAAACTGAGATTGAGATGCTTTCCAGGGTTCATCATAAGAACCTTGTGAACCTTGTGGGTTTCTGTTTTGAGCAAGGGGAACAAATTTTGGTGTATGAATATATCCCAAATGGTACTCTAAGGGAAAGTCTTTCAGGTACTTGATCTTTCTTTCTTTTAAAATGGATTACATTACTAGTAGTTATTGCATAGATGTGCATCTATCTGTGTTTTAATTATTTTCCTGTATAATTAATTAATTCATAGGTTTACTAGAAGTTTGGGAATCTTGCGGGGTTGTTTAATTGTTCATCAACATATATATAGGGAAGTCAGGTATACAATTGGATTGGATGAAGAGACTTCAGGCGGCCGTAGGATCAGCCAGGGGTCTGACTTATCTGCATGAACTTGCTGATCCTCCTGTAATACATAGGGACATTAAATCAAACAACATCCTCCTTGATGAGAGGTTAAATGCAAAAGTTTCTGATTTTGGTCTCTCCAAGCTAATGAATGATTCTGAAAAGGATCATGTCACAACTCAAGTAAAGGGGACGATGGTGAGTGAATTCTAAACCCGTTAATCCCCAATGCTAACATATATAAATGAATGTCCTTTCAGTTCAGTTTTAACAAGGATTGACGAAACTTGCTTTTTTTTTTCTATACATGCAGGGTTACTTGGATCCAGAATATTATATGACGCAGCAGTTGACCGAGAAAAGTGATGTTTATAGCTTTGGAGTAGTAATGTTGGAACTAATAACTGCAAGGAAGCCAATAGAGCGGGGGACTAATTACATTGTGAGACAGGTGAGGGTAGCGATGGATAAGACAAAGGATCTGTATGGCCTCCATGATTTTATTGACCCAAACATAAATGGCTCAGGACACACACTCAAGGGATTTGAAAATTTTGTGGATCTGGCACTCAACTGCGTAGAAGATTCGGCAGCCAACCGCCCAACAATGAGCCAAGTTGTAAAAGAAATTGAGAGGATAATGCAGTTGGCTGGTCTAAACCCAAATGCCGAATCGTCTCCATCCACTTCAGGAACTTATGATGTTGGGAAAAGTAGATCAGGAAAGCCCCACCTTCCCTACAGTAATGAGTTCTGTGATTATAGTGGTGACTTCTTACCTTCCAAGGTGGAACCCCAATGATGTGGAGTAGGAGCATTTCATTGTTTTCCTAAACATGTTGGAATATGAATTTGGTAGCGGATGGTTACCATATTCTGGTTGCTTCAGTGGCAATCCACAATTGTGTATGTATGATCTTTGATATGTATATGTGACATTAGGCTTGCTTAAAGGTTGATAGATGGCAATGATTTTATTTATTTATTTATTTATTTCCTACCTTAGTGCAATTGTAAGGTTGCTCCTCCCCTCCCTTTTCCTCCCAGTACAACCCACTCAGGTTAGACCCCACTCCTCCAGCCTCTCTGGCCTTTACCCCCTGCCTCATTCGCCCTACACCACCTCTCACCCCCGCCTTACCTTCTACCGTGAGCCACCCACCTTCGCAACCCTTCCCCACCCCTCTCTCAGCTCAATATCAGCAATGACAAATACTTTTAAGTTATTTTGTTATCGAAGATTGAGTTATTTCTTTTGATGTTGATGGCCTGTAGTTTGACTGGAGAGGATTGTAATTCCATTATTTTCATGCAAGAAGATTTATCTGGATTATATCTCTCTTGTAGTTTGTCTTTGCACATTGGAAAAAGTCTTTTACGCTAGACATTGACATATTGGCATGTTTTTTCGTGCTTGGCTCCAATTTGATTTATATGTGCTATTAGTTTTGCACAAATGTTATTGCTGTGTGTATCTATTAATTTGCACATTAATGGGATATAGTTCTTTTTCCATAATAATAAAGCGGATTGTAGGGATCTGAGATCAGTGTCTTCAGGATTTCTTTCAAAGACCCATAAGGCATGAGCAAGGATTAGAGTATTGGTATCAATTGTTATATCGATCAGTTAAATTTAAGATACATATCAGAAGGTATCACGTTAAAATATGTTAAAATATCAGGGATTAAAGTATCAATATCAATTGACTACATTTAAGATACGTATTAAAATGTATCATATCGACATCAAAGATACTTTATACTATGGGCATGAGCATCTCTTTACTATCAGTGAAGGGATAAAGCTCATTGTTGATTCCCTCCCATCGGAGATTTCTTTACTGTTAGAGTAGTTTGCCTAAGAAGTTTGCATCTAAATCCATAAACTTTCTCTTCATGGAAAGAAATGGGCAAAACTTGTCCTCGTATTACACCATATGCCATCCAGTGTCTGTTGTGGTGACAGGTATGGGCTGGGCTGGCCTGCCCAGCCCGGGATACTTACCTCAATATTGATCATGATATCAACTTGGGTGGGTTCTAGTTTTTTTCTACAGGAGGTCATATGTAATACCCTACTTCTTAAACCCGGTATGATTACACGGTTGACCCGATCTAACCATGTAGGACCCGAACCGAAGAGAGTTAAGGCGGGTTCTTTATAGACCATGATGGCAAGGGTGACCTTAAACACAGGCTGGCCAGACAAGTCCGAGCCAGTGCCAGAGGAGACGGGTGTACCCAAGCCGTGTACATGCACATATCATAAGGTCATGTACAGATAAAGCAGGTATGTAGCCGTATCTTAAGGTGCATACGTATATTACATCTTATGCCAAGAGTGAGATTCGTGCCGAGGGCCGAATTCTGTCAAAATCCCACTTGTTGGCCAAGTTTTGGCCCTCAGGTGGGCGCATCCACCCACCTGAGTGACCCACTCATGTGATTACTTAGTTATTTTAGAAAGTATAAATAGCTTTTATGAGTTTTCATTTTCTCATTTATGTCATTCGGGTGGTTAGTGAAAAGAGTAAAGAGGAGAGAGAAAAGGAAGGAGAAAAGAGAACGGAGAAGAAGAAAGGGGAGGAAGAAGAAGTAGGGGAAGGATTTAAGCGGCGCCGAGGCTTTATCTTCCCATTCCGACGCCGGAAAAGTGATCTCCAATACGAGATCTACATTTAGAGGTGAGCAAAGGTAGGGTTCCTTAAACTTTCACCATACCCAAGTAAAACCTTTGATTTGGGTAGAGTTTCTTGAGGTCTTGTAAATTCCCCTTGAGATGATGAATCTAAGGCTTAATAGATGGTTTATGTGTTGATTTTGAAGGATTTGAAGAAGTGTTTACAAGGTTGAAGAAGCACTGGTGATTTGAAGTGATTTTGGGGTTTTGAAGGAGTTCTTGAGCAAAGAAGGTAAGATGGCTTTCCTTTCCTTAAATCTAACCTAGATCTAGGGTAGAACCATCTTATGAGACCTTGAATGTGTGAAGAATGGGTTTGGAAAAGCCCCATTTGAATCCCCAAAGGTTGGGGGAAGTTTGGGAAGAAACAGCAGATTTCCCGCCAAGACCGGTGGGCCAAATGGCCTGCGTGAGGGCACCCGCCTGAGAGGGCAGACCCTCGGGGCCAACCAGCGGGCCCAACCAGCGGGCCGACCTACCGGCCAACTTGCCCACCAGTAATAGCAGGACCCTTGGGCCCAATCGGTGGGCCGACCTGCCTGCCGATCATGACCGGTGGGTCTGACTAGTGGGTCATGACAGGTGGGCTGTCCGACCCACCCGAGTGGCTCCCAACGTGATTTTTACGTCCGAACGGACCCAAAATAGACGTGTGACCTTATTTTAGGATTCTAAACATGATTTTGTTATTGGGTCATGTTAATTTTGATCCCAAAATGGTGAAATACTAACCCCATTCACTTATGTTAGGTTCACCAACACGTACGCTTCTCGCACCGGATCTCACTCGTACCGAGCGTGAGTCCTTGTACACTACAGGTAAGTGGGGAGAGGACATTTGGTCTTATTTTAAGGCTTGTTGTGCATCATCCCATTGTATTTAGATTAGCCATGTCATCATGCAAATTATATGTAGCTTAGCCATCCTCACATTATCTTATGCCATGTGTGTTTTGATTATTTTCTCAATGTTAAATGATGATGTGCTTATGAGATGAATGTTGACATCATTGTGCATAATGCATTAATAGACTAGATGTCGTAGTCGGCTTGAAAACGAGAGCATTGGTGGCCTATGGAATGGGACGCGGAGGCACTATGCAATCGTACTATGTCATATAGGAGCATGCGGTGTAGGATTATCACCTTCCCGTGCTACAACCCTTCCCAACAGGGGTTAAGGTGTTGGGTTACCATTTGGGGGGAAGCAGTGGTCGCAGTTGTCAGGTCACTGTGGTAGTTAGATATACGCCCGGCTGGTCATTATGACAGTCGACAACCCCGGTGGTATATTCAAGAGGGCCAATCGTACTGCTTTTAAATTGCTAGAGTCAGCACCTTTAATTTTTGTCATTTACTTTATGTTGAGAGCCGATGGTCGGTATGTTTTACTTTTCTGAGTACTCACGGTGGGCCTTCTCCGACAGCCCTATGGGCGTATCACGGGATGGAGTTCATGGCTCGTACCCGGAGTATACGCGCACTGTGGTTGTAGTAGCACTAAACCAAAGACTTAGTAATATTGATTAGGTGGAAGTGATTAAAATGAATTGCATAGCATATAGTGCATATGGTTGTGATTTGTTGTGTGGACTGTTGTGTGGTCCTTCTTTTCACTTACTGAGTTAGTGAGTTCATCCCATGTGTGCACCTCTTTTAGATGATTTTGCAGGTCATCAACCTGAAGAGCACGGGTCGGGCCCCACTGTTGAATTTCTTGAGGAGGATTGGTGGGTCCCTGAGGAATTAGAGCACGACACGGATTGCTCGTGCGAGGGATGTGCTGCGGGACCGCAGCTCTGATGCCGAGCTAAGCTTAACTGTTGATATCGAGCTGAGCTCTTCTTCTGATACCGAGCTGAGCCCTACCTTTTGATACCGAGCTAAGCTTTACCTTTGATGCCGAGCTGAGCTCTGCTTTTGATTCTGAGTTGAGCTGCACCCTTTGAGTTTTTGATGATCCCTTTTGTGTACTTGATATGTAAATTGTATTCTTTTGTGTAAATATCATGCCTGCGGGCTCACATGTACTTAACTATGTATTACAATTTGGGTATCAAGTATAATGGGAATATTTACAAGTAAATTTAAACCTTCCGCTGAACTGATGAACACTTTCTTAGTTGTGTGTATGCTGTGGTTGGATACTGTATCAGATGATCCTGGCAGGTTTGGGTTAACCAGTGTTAACCCGATCACTGGCCCGGTTCTGTGTGAACGGGGTGTGACAACGGTGGTATTAGAGCGTGTTGCACTATTCCAATCACAGCATACCATTAGACCCCATAGAATCTATAATAGGAAATGGAATTGGGTTAATGTAAAAACTTTAAAGAGATAAAAGCCGAAGAAAGAAAGTAATAAAAATGGTTGTATTTAGTTATTGCATTCGTGGTATGCATGAGAGAAAATGAAAGGTTAATTAATTGATGTCATAACTCATCGAGTACAAGTTTGATGAAATTTCGGCAGCATAACGGCGCAAAACAAGATTTCCAAAAATCTTTACACAAACACCTGATAAACAACAGATATATATATATATATATATATATATCAATAATCATAATTAACAAAAGACACCACAACTAAACTACACAAGTATTCAAATATACAAATTCACCACAAACCACCATCAAAACACATCACCCCACAAATAAGTCCAGTTACAGAGAAAGTACAAAGAATGAGAAAAGAAAGAAAAAAATACAATAAGATCAACAAAATGAAACAGGTGAGAAGCTGGTGTGGATGAGCTAAGTCCTCACTGATCATCGTCATCGTCATCGTCCAATACTACTACGTTCACCTGAGGTCTAGAGTTAACGTTGAGTCGATGGTCGTAGTAGTCAAACCTCGAGTTCACCAGCTGTACCTCCCTTCGAAGTCGGCCAAAATCTGCTGAAATGGCATTGGCCGTTGTATCCAAGTCCTGGCCCAGTCTGAGAAAGGAATTCTCCAGAGTAGCCTGCCTCTCTAGGATGCGTTCCTCCCTAGAAGCACTCTCCTAGAAGCACTCTCCTTCAGTCTTCTTAACAGCTGATCTTGCCCGTCCTTCAAAGCCCTTATAGTAGACATCATGCCCTCAAAATCATATGCACCACTCTCAGGTGGTGGGGCTCTATGTTGTGGGCCTGCAGCTCTAGTGAAGCCAGGATTAACACCTCTCGACTCATGAGGCACCTCCTCAAGGATGTCCTCATCCACAAAATCATCCTCCCCATCCTGAGGAACATAGTCCTCATCCTCCTCACTAGACTCCTCCATGGGAACATCCTCCATAGGGGCAGCCCTCCTATCCTACCTCTCTGAGCTCCTGCTCTCTAAGGTACATCCATAAGAGTGTGGAGACCCATCCTCAATAGATTTCCCCTGTCGAACTTATCTGCTGGAGTCTTCCCCTCCTCACCACTCAGGTCCACCCCAAAGAACTCAAAGATCCTGGTGAGGATCCTGCCATATGGAAATCCTCCGTCCTCGGGGTGTGAAGTATGGTGCTCCATCGTCTTGAGGATGACGTAAGGCAAGCACAAGTGCTCGGCGCCTCCCTCTAAGGCCGTATAGATGCAGTAAGCTAAGAAGGCCGCCATGAAGCCCATCTGGTTCCGATGACCTCCTCTGGGGAGCAAGTTGAATTGGACCAATCGGGCAAACACATGAACCTCCGGGAAAAATGATGTCTCAGAATCCGAACGCGCACTGCTGCCACAGATGGTCTCATAGATGTGGTCCGGTGTCTCCAAACTCATGAACGGGCCCATGGGCTTACTCCTGGGATGACTGTAGAAATGGTGCCTAGCTGAAGAGATACCCAAAATACTAGCCAGGGTGTCCACGGTCAGCTGAATGTCCACCCCCTTCACCATACTAATTATTGCATACTCTCCGTACTGGTAGGAGACCTCCAGGTTATAGTAGAACCTGCGAACCAACTGCTCATAGCACGGACGGTCTATGTGGAGGATAGACTGCCAGCCCAATGTTGTGAACCTCTCCTGAAGCTGAACCTTGTGGAAGTCGTCAACTACCACAGTCTTCTCCATCATTACAGACCTCTTCAAGAAGGCCTGCCAGTTGGTTGCTGCCTCTGAACAGTGGAAGAGCTCCTCGTCATAGTCGGAAGAATTGATAGGGGCAGGTCCGGGTCGCCTTGTGCGAGGGGCTGGAGAACTAGTCCCCGCACTCTTCCGTTTGGAAGCTGTGGTCTTACTCCGAGTGCCAGGGGATACGGGTTCTTTGCCTTTGCGAGAAGACATCCTAGCAAGAAAAGAGGAAAGAGGGGTGAGTAAGGAAAAAGGAGTAACAAAGGGAATAATAGATGGGTGAGTAGTAAGAGGAACCCCCAAAACCCAATTCTCGCAAAATAGAAAATGTGACAAGTGAGGAGTGATAAAAAAAAAGCCTATGAATAAAATGCCTGGCCAGTGACAAGACAAAGATTATGGCAAACAGCAATGTGATGGAAAGAGCATATATATATATATATATATATAGCATGGCAAGTAAAGAATGATAGAAAAAAAAATCCCAATTCTCATTGTGCAAGTTCAATCTAAGGAAAAAAATGAAAAGACTCACAATAGAGTGAAGCATGAAGCTTACATGTTCATGGATGAAATGCCATCATTCTACAATTTAGAATATGCAAAAAACATCTACTATTATGATATTGAGGTGAAAGAGAATCAAAGAAACCCAACACAGAGATGGATGTTCATGGGAAAAAATGGGATTTCAAGCATAAGGGACTTTCCATGATCTCTACAGCATGTTAAATACAAATCAAACATAATGCATTGCATTTGAGTTATTAATTGGGAAGAAAAGAGCAGAAATTGAAGAAATCCCAAAATTTGAGAAAACTAGGGCACGGTTGGGGTTTCTCTCAAAAAATTGAGAAGTGCATCCTAAAACTAGAAATAAATCACAAGGGAAACATCACATTTTCATGGAAACACTGTTCTATGGAAAGAAACACGGGAAAAGAACCTAGATTAAAGACTACACATGAGTTCTACCCCCCAAGTACAAGTTCTGAGAAGAAAATGAGGAAGCAACTTACTTGTAAGTAGAGGAGTTGAATCTTCCCAAAAGCGCCGGATCGTTGAGTGAGGTCGCAAGTGGAAGCGTCAAGAAGCTCTCCAAAATTGCCTGAGAGAGAGAGAGTGAGGAAGAAAATGTGAGAACAAATGATGAACAGGGGCTTAAAAGCCCTATTCGAAATTGCTGCTCGGGTAGGACCGGCTGGCCGATCGGGGGGCCAACCTGCCCACCGGTGTTAGTCCGCCAGTTGAAGATTTGGACCAGCGAGCAGCCCACCGGTGGCAGCCCGTCGGCAGCCCGCCGGTTGAGAGAAAACTAGAAAAAAATGGGGTTGTTAATATTATTATTATTATTATTAATATAATTATTATTATTATTATTATTCTTATAATAATATGTTATGGTCAAGTGGGACCAGTGTCATACTTGCTAAAGCACTAGCCCTATATTTTTGGAATTAAGTTACGGTTAGTTGCAAACTATCATACATTGTAATACCCTGCGTGTTGGCCTATAATTATGTGCAGATATCAATTTTATGGTGTTTAACCAATGTGGTGTATGATATGTTCCAGGTACAGGGATACGATGGTACGTACTAGATCCGGTAGCAATACACGAGGTACCTCGGGAGGTCCTCGTCCGGTCGGTCGGCCACCAAATCCCAGAAGGTCCCGCTCTGTGGGGCAAACCTCATTTCCACAACTTTCAGAGACCGTTGGTCAGGGTGGGGTACAAGAGGACCCACCTATGACTGCACTTTCGAACCCTCCACCGGTTATTACTCTGGGGGATGTTGCTATCATAATTCAGCAGTCACAATAGGCTTTCCAGCAACAAATGCTTCAGCAACAGCAAGCATTTATGACTGCTATTCAGCAACAATTGGACCTTTCTCAATCAGGTCAACCTCCCCGGATACTTACTCCACAGGACCCGCCTATAGGGTCTGGTACGTGGCCACAAGTGGGAGGTACACCTCCAATTCCGCCATTTAGTATTCCTCCATATGTGGTGCCCCCTCCATACCCTTACTATCTAGCTTATGCTCCCAATTACCTGTCGACGAATAATATGTCAAAGGTAGTGGAGTCATTCAAGAGAAACTTGCCACCTATATTCTCTAAGGTGGGGAGTGATCCTCTGGAGCCGGACTAGTGGATCCAGGAGCTGGAGAAAATATTTGAGGTGATTGAGTGCACAGATGTACAGAAACTGATTTGTGCGGGATTACAACTCAAGAAGGAGGCCAACTCTTGGTGGCAAGCCTCTAAGCCCATATTGTTGGTCGCACATCCGGAACCCACCTGGGAACAATTCAAGGAGTTGTTCTTGGACAATCATTACCCACGCAACTTCAGAGACCGTAAGGAGACGGAATTTATGGCCTTAACTCAAGGAGGTAAGACTATCCTTGAGTACCAATAGTAGTTTGAGAGCTTGTTCCATTTTGCCCCTAGGCATATGAGGACAGCTGAAGAGAAGGCTGCGAGATTTCTGAAGGGCCTAAAGGCATCCATTGGGTCTGTACTTGAGGTCTTGGATTTGACCGACTATGGCCAGATTGTGCAGAAGGCCAAGACCATGGAGGATAAGCAGAAGGGAGAACAATCCCTCACACCTGGACTATGGAAGAGAACAAATCCATTTTCGGATATGGGCAACTCCTCCAAGGAATACCGTGGGTCATACAGTTATGGGCCTATATATAGGTAGCCTTATAGGCCATCTGGCTA
>NC_056559.1:30300086-30340802 GCF_013358625.1 Macadamia integrifolia | reverse complement strand
GGCAACCCCAGTGGTATATTCAAGAGGGCCAATCGTACTGCTTTTAAATTGCTGGAGTCAGCACCTTTAATTTTCAGTCATTTACTTTATGTTGAGAGCCGATGGTCGACATGTTTTACTTTTTCGAGTACTCACGGTGGGCCTTCTCCGACAGCCCTATGGGTGTATCGCGGGATGGAGTTCGTGGCTCGTACCCGGAGTATACGCGCACTGTGGTTGTAGTAGCATTAAATAAAAAACTTAGTAATGTTGATTAGGTGGAAGAGATTAAAATGAATTGCATAGCATATAGTGCATATGGTTGTGATTTGTAGCATATAGTGCATATGGTTGTGATTTGTTGTGTGGACTGCTGTGTGGTCCATCTTTCCACTTACTGAGCTAGTGAGCTCATCCCACGTGTGTAACTCTTTTAGATGATTTTGCAGGTCATCAACCAGATGAGCACGGGGTGGGTCCCACAGTTGAGTTCCCTGAAGAGGACTGGTGGGTCCCTAAAGAGTTAGAGCACAGCACGGATTGCTCGTGCGATTGCTGTGCTGCAGGACCGCAGTTCTGATACCGAGCTGAGCTCCACTTTTGATGCTGAGCTGACCTCTACCTTTGATGCCGAGCTGGGCTCAACCTTCGATACGGAGCTGAGCTCTAACCTTTGATACTGAGCCGAGCTGTACACTCTGATTTTTGATGATCCCTTTATTGTACTTGATATGTGAATTGTACTCTTATTGTGTAAATATCATGCCTTCGGGCCCACATGTACTTAACTATTGTATTACAATTTGGGTATCAAGTATTATGGGAATATTCACAGGTAAACCAAGTCTTCCGCTGAACTGATGAACACTTTCTTAGTTGTGTATATGCTGTGGTTGGATACTGAATCAGATGATCCTGGCAGGTTTGGGTTAACCGGTGTTAACCGGTGTTAACTCGGTCACTGGCCCGGTTCTGTGTGAACGGGGTGTGACAAAAACAGTCTTATCACTTATCGTTTTGAAACGAATGGAAATGATCCATTAGTAGTATTAATTTTTTTTTGCTAAGGGTCAGCAAGTATATTGTATTAGAATAGGAGAAAGAATACATTTACAAAGAATTTGAAAAATCCATTGAACCCCTAATCCACCTTCGGCATTGCCATCAGCAGAGAAGGAGAACAACCACAAACAGAAAAAAAAAACTCTGATTTCTGTGATGAAGTACTATTCCACATTTGGCATTGCCATCAGCAGAGTTGTAAGTTAAGATAAAATTAGCACTGTTATGAAAACCTGTATCTCGGCCTTAGTTTGGCATCCCATGTTATATCATTCACTATGAAGGTGGGAGGAGATTGCCATATTGATTCAGTTTGTACTAGAGTTGCTTGTTTTGCTAATTTGTTTGCAACACTATTCGCCTCCCTGAAGCAATGGGTTACAGACCATGTAGTGGTGTCTAAGTAAGCCTTGTAGCTTCACTAGTGTTGTTAAAAGAACCATGGAATTGTGCGGTTTTTAATACAGGTTACCACCGGCTGAGAATCACACTCCACCCATAAGCTCTCCCAATTCCGAGCTTTGGCCACCCTCATTCCCATAAAGAACGCTTCAAACTCTGCAACAAAATTTGTTGTGACACCTAGTCCACCTGTGAAGCTTAGGATATGATTCCTAGTATGATCGCGGAAAACTCCCCCAGCTCCTGGCCGCCTTGGGTTTCCCAAAGAGAATCCATCAATATTTAGCTTAATGGTTCCTTCTTTGGGTGGATTCCAAAATACCTCACTAATTTTTTGTGTCTTCTTTGGAGATATTTTGATGTGTACCTGTCTGGATAGGATCAGATCCCGCACTCCATTTATAGGAATGGCACTCATTGCTAAAAATTCTTCTAGGTCATGAAGAATTCTTTTAACAACAATTTTAGCATTGGAATGACCATTGTCATGTCTTCTGATTCCTTTCTTTCCAAAGGTGAAAAGGAATGGTGATTAGAAGGGCCAACCAAGAAATTCAGAGCTGAATAGCATTTGATTTCCGCTTCCACCATGAAAAAAGCTCCTCAATTAAAGGGAAGCTCCTCCATTGGACCTGGTATCCACACATTATTACTGAAATTGCAGCCTAGAAATAGATGGTTTAGAGAATCCTCACTACAAACTTAACCATCAATGGGAAGCCGCTTATGACATAATTTCCATCCAAACAGGGAAAAACGAGGGTGTAAATTTTTTTGCCACACCAGAGTCGCCCATCCTTGTATGGGGCGAGCTACCCTGATCCCTTCCCACTCCGATTTAAGTGTAGACTTCCTTGATTTAGAAAGACACCATACCCTTTTATCTGGATCATTAGATGATGGAAGATTAATAGTCGTTATGCGTGCACAAATCTCCTTTAGGGCGGGGTTTGACACCTCAGGGAGAGATCATTGCCCATTTTCTATAAAGTTTGCTACTAAGGCTGAAAGGTCAAGATTTGATAGAGAAATAGGATCCAACATATCAGATATTTTCCCATTCTTTAACCAACGATCATGCCAAAAACTAATAGAACTACCATCTCCAATGATCCAGCACTCAGATTCACCAATGAAGTCCCACACTTTGCGAAGACCAAGAAAAATCGATGATGAGATAGCAATTTTTAATTTTCCCTGTTTCGTAACCAATCAACCTCTGAAGAATTTTCCAAATAAAGAATTATCATTCTTAATAAACCACCCCAGCTTTGCTAGTAGGGCCATATTGATGTCTTTTAGACATCTAATTCCCAGACCGCCTTCCTTCTTTGGTTTGCACATGAAATCCCATTTAACAGTTATTGCCCTGGTAGTTGTAGTCTCCCCAATCCATATAAAATTATGGATCCAGGTTTCCATAGTGGCGATCAGAGAAGAAGGCCACAAATAAATTGAAAAATTGTGAATTGGAAGGCTACTCAAAACAGATCTCACTAGCTCAACTCTGCCTGCCATTGATAGAAAACGACCCTTCCATCCTGACAAACGATCCCTGAATTTATCCATAAGAGGTAGGATAAGGCTACTCTTTACCCTTCCTTTAAAAATCTAAACTCCTAAATACCTAGTATGGAAATGGCATTCAAGAATACATAGCACTACTTTGATTTGAAGCTTCCTAGTAGCAGGGATGGGACCAAAATACATATGACTTTTATCGAGGTTAAAAACTTGACCAGAATAGGCTGGATACTTGTCTAAGAAGCATTTAAGATGCTTCACACCATGTAGATCAACTTTTATGAAAATGAAAAGATCATCAACGAAAAGTAGATGCAAAGGAGTAAATGCATTTCGTGGACCTTGCAAACCCTTCACCATGCCTTTTGATCTTAAAGCTTGAAGACCATGACATAGAACTTCATTTTCCAGAATGAGCAGCATTGGTGAGAGAGGATCAACTTGTCTGAGACCCCTTTCCACACCAAAAAAATCCCACAAGACCCCCATTTATCATAATCGATAGCCATGTTGACTGTAGGATTTGTCTTACCCAATCAATCCGTTTGGAATGGAAACCAAACTTTTCCATAACATCAAACAAAAATTGCCAGTCCAGAGTGTCAAAATCTTTTTGGACATCCAATTTAAGACCCATGCTACCACCAAAGCTTCTTTTGGCCATAAGGTTTGTAAGCTCTGAAACAACACCAATTGAAGAGAATATTACCTTCCCCTTTTGAAATGCTTCTTGCTCTTCAGAGATTAATCGAGGAAGGAGAAGAGAAAGGCGCATAGCTAAGATTTTTGGGATTAGCTTGAAGATAAAATTCCTGAGACAGATTGGTCTGAATTGACCCACTTTTCGAGCATTAGCTACTTTGGGTATCAGTGTCAGGAAATTGCAATTCACACCCTTCTTTGAAAAATTTTTGAATAGTTGCACACTCATTTACACCAACAATATCCCAGCACACTCTAAAGAATGCACTAGGGAAACCATTAGGATCAGGAGCACTATCAGGATCCAAATTCATCATGGCCAACCTGATTTCTTCTCTGGTTGGAATCTCCGTTAATCTCTTGTTGTCCATTTGTGTCGCGCATGTGGAATTTCCTTAAGCAGACCGTCGTCCCTCACAGAATTTCCTTTCCTATGAAAGTTGACATAGTGATCCATGATTTTTTGCCCAATTATTGCTGGATCAGTGAGCACAGCACCTTCAGTCATGTGAAGCTCTCGTATTGTATTCCTTGTTCTTCTTGCTTTGGTGGATTGATGAAAAAACTTTGAGCAATGATCACCAAATTTCAGCCATCTATATTCTAGATTTTTTGGACCAAAGTTTTTCCTGTAACATCACTGCCTTATTGAGAGCATCTCTTGCAGCCTGTGCCTTTATAAATAGATCATCGGTTGACCCAACAGCTTCAATTTCTTGCTTAACATCTTCCAACCTACATTCCATCCTTACTACCTCCAGGTCAATGTGAGGGAACACCTCCATAGCCCATGCTCGCAATGTCCCTTTAAGTCTTGTCAGTTTTTGGTAATCATCATTAAAACAGTACCTAATATGGATCAATTAAAATAGAATGGAAATGATTAATTAGTAGTACTAACAACCCCTAAAATCATCAATGTCTTTTGTAGGATTGGAAGAGCAAAAAATTTCTTTATTGTAAAATGGCAGCCTAGGTAAGTCTCAAACTTCAAAGTAGTTAAAAGATATTACCTATTGCATTTTTTAGCTCCGTCATTAATGAGTAAAATGATGGCAGTATGTGCTCCGGGTGACAAAATGTTGTCATTCTTTTCTTTTCCCTTTGGGCCATTAGCACAGACTTCGGCCAAAGAGAGGCATTCTGTAGACACCCAATTTTGTCACCTCCTCTGGCTATGATGAATTACAGATCTTGGATATGACTTCTTACTTCCAATCGACAGAGATGATATTTGATTTAGGAAACCCAGAAACATCCCCTACCTAAAAAACCCCAGAAATCTTGCATAAATAGAATACATCAAAAATAGCACTCAACAACACCTTAGAATTGAATTTAAAATAGCATAGTATAGATCAAGCGTGAGTACCAATCAACCCTAAAACTTAATATATAATATAGCATGCAATATATATATCCACAATGTATTGAAAGAAAAGATGAACATATATGCATATACCAAAAATATATTCTCATCAAAATATAAAAGGGATAAAGAGTAGGAAAACTACATACAATATGGCAACTATAAGGCAGCAAAGTCCTAAGAATTTCTTTGAGATTTAGAAGGGAAAAAAACATGTAGAGAGAGTATAATGGTTCTACTCATAGGTTGACAATGTAGCTAGATTCATCCCTTAGATAAGGGTCTTCGAGCTCTTCCTAGGAGGGTAAACTGATGGTGGCTGAAGCCTAAGTCATGAGGCTTTCTTCTCTTTCTTCTCTTCCTCTTCTTTTCCAATAGATACAGGTTGTAGGAAGGTTGCAGCTAGTATCCCTTTTCTCCTTCTATCTTCTTCTTTCTCTTCCTCTCTTGCTCTCTTTTCTCTCTCTCTTTCCAAATTAGTGAAAAAATATAATTGATAATGGTTACCTAAATTTTGGAGAAAGAATATTAATCATCTTATAATGTCACACCTCAGCCCCATTAACCTTACACAATATTGTCCTCTTTGGCCCATGGGCTTCAAGGCTTTAAAATGTATTGTGTCATGTTAAGGAGGCTAGAGGTTATTAACTAGCTCAGTAATCTCTCCCTAGGCGATGTGAGACTAAAGTTTGTACACCCTCACCGATCTCCCAAACCCCCTGGTACTTGTAGTATTCTTGGTGGGGATACCTCACCGATCTCCCAGGCGAGTCTGGTATTTGCTGTATTCTTATGTGTCACATATAAGCTTCCCTAATTAGAGGTGTAAGTCAAGGGATAAGATTGATGAGGGTTTGGGTGATCAAATCACCACCCATAAAAAATTATCCTAAATCCATCCTATGAGTCATGACCTTATCCCCTTCCCAATCACTCACCTACATACCCAAAAAAATTCACCAATTTATCTGCAATCAAACAAAATTGGTAATCCGCCAATTTGTCTCCAATCAATTTATCTTCAGTCACCTAAAATAGGTAATCCACCAATTTGTCTCCAATCAAATAAAATAGGTAATCCTATTACTAGGATAAGGGTAATATCCAAGGATAAGAATCAAATAATTGATTGGTCTAATTATCAAATCAATCATCAAAATTATACATATATATATATATATATATCTAATCATACATTACATATATATAGCAAAGATAATATATGCATGAACACTAGAGGATATAAATGCAACACAAGGTAACATACAAGAGATAAATGTGGTAAATTTAAAAGAAATGCTAGGGGCATTACAATTTCTGAACATGAGAAATGGGTAATGGGTAATATGGTAACAGGATTCTATTATGATAGTATAGGTGGCTTGGTCCTAACTCTCTGGTCGAATTAACCCCTATGCATTTTCTATTCTTCCAAGGTTGAGTTACGAAGGTTGCAGATTTTATCTCATATGGAGAATGGAGACTACCAAATGTGACATCTGCTTTTATGAAGGAATCTCTAGAAAGGTGCACAGGTTGTCTCTCCCACCAGCTAGGGAGGATGTATCTAGCTGGTGTTTAATGGCTTTGGGCTATTTGACTGTGAAATCTTCCTGGGAGGGGATTAGGAGTTCTAAGACAAGAGTTGGTTGGGCTATTTTGATATGGGGAAATCATGTATTGTTGTGACAATCAGTTTTTGCATGGAAACTTTTGCCTGAAAAATTGGTGTGTGATGCCAAAATTAAAGAAAAAGGGGTGTGGCTGCCGTCGAGGTGTGACTTTTTTTTTTTCACAAGAAATCAAAAAATATGTATTAAGAATGAAAAAAAATGGGAAGAACCAAATATAGCGCCCATAGGCGAAATAAAAATTAGGAAGAGAAACTTGAGCTCCTAGCCCACCTTCGACATTTCCATTAGTAGGGAGGGAACCCAAAGAAACTCAACCTACATAGAGAAAGAAAGACAACTAAATAAATCTATAACGAGGGCGCATGAGAACATCCTTCTCTATCTCCATCTGAATAAGAGCAGGCCAAGATGAAACTGGATCAGAAATATCATGAACAACAACTGATTTTGCTAGAAATCAGCAACTGGATTGGCTTCATGAAAGCAATGAGTAAACTTCCCCTTCGTCAAGGTGTGACTTATGCCAAATGAAGGAAGAGACAGTTCAACATTTGTTTATTGACTATGAGTTGGAAAAATTTCTTTGGTCTTCATTTATTGAGTGTTCTGTATTATTTGGCCAAATAACTTTGGTAGCTACGTGGACATAAGTGGATGGTGGGTTAAGGTTAGGAGCTAGGGCATGGAGTTTAGGTTTCACCCTGATCCCTTATTTCTTATGGGTTAAATGAAATTCTAGAGGGGTTAATGTGATCCCAAGATTGAGGGTTCAGTTTCTGGCGATGGTGTTGGGTGAGCTTAACTTGCTGGCTCCTAACCTTAAGGGCCGGATTCGAAGGTAGCTGATCTTATGTGTGAAATAAGGCTAAAGATTTTTGTTCTGTGTTGTCATTCGAAGGACATCATCGAAGTGTATTGGTGTGCTCCCTCTTTGGGGCGGGTGAAAATAAATACAAATGGATGCTCTCTGGGCAACCCGGGTAGAGCAGGGGCTGGTGGGGGTTTTCAGATATAGTAGAGCTCAAGTCCTCCTAAACTTTAGATCGTAATTGAGAGTGGCAAAAAATTTTGAGGTGGAGTTTAGGGCTGTAATGATGGCCTTAATGGCTGCTGAGGAGAATATGTATACCGGGCTATGGATTGAATGTGATTCAGTTGCTATGGTGACAATGATATCAAAGGGGATGGTGCTTTGGTGTGTTCGACAACCACTGCTAGCTCTTCAGGGATTCCTTTAAAGTTCTGGTTGGAAGATAACTCAATATTACAGAAGCAAATCCTATTTCTAATTATCTCACTAAGTCGGCGACAAAGTATGATGCCTCTACTCCTGTGGCTGAATGGCCTTTGTCGGTTCGAGAGGAGTTGAGGAATGACGGTTTCCCTAGACCGAGATTTAGGTTTTCCTAGTTTGTTTCTTAATTTAGGATTTTAATGTGTTTCTATTTGCTTCCTTTGATCCCCTTTCCTATTGATGGCAATGACGAATGTGGGTAGGGGCTTAGAGGAGGGACTGTGATTGTGCTCCTGGTCTGTTCTAGTGATTTCTTGTTCCTCTTTTTGTTCTTTCTTATTATTATTATTTTTTAATATATATATATATATATATTTGCTAAGGGTCAGCAAGTATATTGTATTATAATAGGAGAAAGAAAACATTTACAAAGAATTTGAAAAAATCCATTGAACACCTAATCCACCTTCGGCATTGTCATCAGCAGAGAAGGAGAACAACCACATAGGAAAAAAGAACTCTGATTTTAGTGATGAAGTACTATTCCACCTTCGGCATTGCCATCAGCAGAGTAGTAAGACAAGATAAAATCAGCACTATTATGAAAGAAACCTTGTATCTCGGCCTTAGTTCCTCATCCCATGTTATATCATTCACTGTGAAGGTGGGAGGAGATTGCCATACCATATTGGTTCAGTTTGTACAAGAGCTGCTTGTTTTGCTAATTTGTCTACAACACTATTCGCCTTATTGAAGCAATGGGTTACAGACCATGTAGTGGTGTCTAAGTAAGCCTTGTAGCTTCGCCAGCATTGTTGGAAGAACCATGGAATGGTGCAGTTTTTAATACAGGTTACCACCGGCTGAGAATCACACTCCACCCACAAGCTCTCCCAATTCTGGGCTTTGGCCACCCTCATTCCCATAAAGAACGCTTCAAACTTTGTAACAAAATTTGTTGTGACACCTAGTCCAACTGTGAAGCTTAGGATATGATTCCTAGTATGATTGTAGAAAACTCCCCTAGCTCCTGAGTGTCTTGGGTTTCTCAAAGGGCATCCATCAGTATTTAGCTTAATGGTTCCTTCTTTGGGCAGATTCTAAAATACCTCACTGATTTTTTGTGCCTTTTTTGGAGATATTTTGATTTATAACTATCTGGATAGGATCAGATTCTGCACTCCATTTATAGGAATGGCACTCATTGCTGAAAATTCTTCTAGGTCATGAAGAATTCTTTTAACAACAATTTTAGCATTGGAATGGCCATCTATATTTTAATACAAATGACCTTTTAGAGAAAACAAAATAAAAATAAAGGCCTTCTTCGTAATTTCTCCCCTTTCTTCTACTCCATCCTCTCTCTCACCTTCTTCTCTGTCTCTGACTCCCCAATCCTCCCTCCTCTCCTACTCCTCTGTGACTCTCCCTCTCCCTCTCCCCACTCCCCACATCATCCCTATTCCTAGGAGAGTGGGAAATTACAGGTTCAGGGGACAAGAGTGGGGCAATGTTGCCTTCAATTTTTTATTTCCTTCATTCAAACATATCTGGATTGAAGTACAACACCTCTGCGACATCCGCGACCTCCGCGACCTGAAAGCACCTTGTTCACTCCACCCTCACGTCCCAGCACGCACCTACAACTAAGGGAATTATATCTAGAGTTATGGAGACTAATCCATTGTCATCCTCTTAAATTCGAGATTGTTTGGCTTGCAAACCTCTTGGGTTGGGCATCTTCTCTAGTCTCATCCATTTCTAGTTTGTTCTTTAATTTTCTATTGCAATTGAAGACTCTCAGAATCTTATGTTTGAAGCGACTACTGGAATTTATTAAATAACCACCTCTTAGGTCTTCAACAGATTATGTTTTTATTGGATTTCAAAGGGAATTTGAAAGCTATAAATATTGAGATTACATCAACATTCTAGATGTCATCGTCTCTAGTGATGGTTAGTGCTTCTTCCCAACACTTAACCCTTTCTTTGGAGCTTAATGGCTGTAAATTCCTACTCTCTGTGATTCATGCTAGTAGTTTCAAAATTGAGAGAAGGCAGCTTTGGTATGATTTGTGTGTGGTGGGAGCCAATACCCCATGGATGGTTATTGGTGATTTTAATGCCTCCCTATATTCTCATGAGAAATGTGGGCCTGGAAGTTTTAGCCTTAGCTCGACTAGGGAATTCTTTGCGATGATGGATACTACCTTGTTGATGTGCCTCCCATCTTCTAGCAGTAAATTAACTTGGTCTAACAATCATCGTATTGGGAATGTTAGAGCTGTTTTGGATTGGAGTATGGGCAATGATGAGTGGTTTAGCTTGTTTCCAGGGTGCTCGCAGATGGTGTTGCGAATAGCTACTCTGATCACTACCCTGTGGTGGTTTCTTATGAAGGTACTCCTCGTCCGACTAATGTTCCTTTTCGAATGCAGAGGGTCTGTGCTGATCATGAAGACTTTCTAAGATGTGTTCAATCTTCTTGGGAGGTGTCTGTGTATGTACTCCGATGTATGTGGTTGCTATAAAATTAAAGCGATTGAAGCTTCATTTGAAATCTTGGGCTAAGGAGAAATTTCCAAATGCAAATGTGGAGGTAAACAAGACTAAGGTGATTCTAGAAGAGGTGGTTGCTGATATTGAAGAAAATGGAATTTCTGAATCTCTTTTCAATGTAGAAACAGTTGCTAAAAAGAATTATGAGTCTGCCTTGCTCCTGCAGGAAAAGGTATGGGCTGAAAAATTGCGTATGAAATGGCTTTGGTGTGATGACCAAAATACAAAATTTTTTCATACTATGACTAAAGTTAGAAGGGGAAGAAATCAGATAAAGGAAATTCTTGATAATATAGGCAACACTTTACCTGATCCTATTGAGATGGGGCAATTTATTGCATCTCACTTTGAAAATTTTCATAAGAAAGGTATGGGGGTAGTGGCGCAGATATTCTTGATTGTATCCTTACAATCATCACTATGGAGGACAATGATTTTTTTACTTCTTCTTCGTCTGATGAGGAGATTAAGGTGCCAGTCTTTGATCTTGACCCATCTAGTGCTCCAGGTCCAGATTGTTTTCCTGGTTCCTTCTTTCGCAGATGTTGGCACATTATGGGACATGAGGTGTGTTTGGCTGTATAAAACTTTTTCTCTGAGGGCATCATCACCAAGGGTGTAAACTCCAATTTTCTTATTCCTAAGGTGACAGGTGCCACAAGGGTGAGCTAATTCTGTCCTATTTATCTTGGAAATTTTCTCTTTAAAATTATTCCTAAGATTATGGCTATGCGCCTTTCTTCTTTGCTCCCTCTGCTAATCTCTAATGAGCAAGGGGGTTTCCAGAGAGGAAAGGTGATCTCGTCTAATATTTGTGTGGCATCAGAATTGGCCAATATGATGCACTCTAAAGCTTTTGGAGGAGGCTTAGCTCTAAAGTTAGATATTCAAAAGGCGTACGACACGCTGGATTGGACTTTTTTATTTTATGTTATACTCAAGTTTGGATTTTCTTAAATCCTCATTAATCGCATTCATCAGATTTTGCTTTCTACTCATCTTTCTGTACTTATTAATGGGGGTTTGGTTGGTTTTTTCGGTGTGGAGCACGGTCTTCTCCAGGGTGATCCATTATCCCCTATTCTATTTATTATTACTGAAGAGGTATTATATCGTGGTCTCCATTCTCTTAAGATGGAGAAGAAGCTTCAATCCTTGCCTGGCCCTAGGAATATTTCCACTCCTTTGCATTTGCTTTATGCTGATGATATTTTATCTTTATTAATGCAAATTTAAGCGGGGTGAAACATCTAAAGAATTTTTTGGACAAGTATCAAGGCTACTCTGGTTAGATTATCAGTTTAGAGAAGAGCAAGCTCTTCTTAGGCAAGATTCCTGTTCTAAGGAAGCGTCGCATCAAAGAGATTATCAGAATACCTGAATGTAAATTCCCAACTCGGTATTTGGGAGTTGAAATTCTTAAAGGTAGAGTGAAGAGTGATGTGATTTTGCCGCTTGTTGACAAATTCAAAGCACGTCTGGCTAGTTGGAAAGGGAGATGTTTGTCTATGGCGGGAAGGGTTGAGTTAGTTAAATCTGTGATGTGCAGCATACCCATTCATAATTTTGTAGTGTATTTATGGCTAGCGACTTTCATTTCTCTTATGGAAAAATGGATTAGGAGCTTCATCTGGAGTGGGGAAATGGAGTCTTCTAGAGCTATCACTGTGAAGTGGATGGACGTCTGTAGACCTAAAGCGGAGGGTGGCTTGAGCATTCGCAGATTGAAAGATATCAATATGGCAATGCTTGCAAAGTTAGCCTGGTATATCAAGAATGATAAGTTGATGGTGGCTTCCTTCTTGAGAGGAAGGCTCCTTTCCTCATCAGATACCCCTAATAAGTTTTATGTCAGTTCTTCCATTTTACCTGGGATTAGGAAAATTTGGAGCTTTTTTAAAACGCAAGAACGATGGGTTCTTGGTACTGGCTCAGAAATTTCTTTTTGGTCTGATAGGTGTCTTTCAGAGAAAACAATTATGGAGTCCATCGGCCTCATTCAACTCCAGCCCTTTGATGCTAAAGTGGCAGATTTCATTTTTGAGGGCAAGTGGGAGCTGCCTCAGGTCCATTCTCCAACCCTGCAAGAGATCCATTCAAATATTAGGAAGTTTCCCATCCCTTCTATTCCTCAACCGGATAGAAGAATTTGGTCCCTCACTCAATCAAGAAATTTCTCAGTTTGGTCTGCATGGGAGGGGATTCGATTTAGAGCGATGCATGTCCCATGGCATAATTTTATTTGGGCTGAGGGTCTTTCCCCTTGTGCTTCTTTGTTTGGTTGGAGTGTGATGCATGGAAGAATTCTAAGTTGTTTCAATGGCTTCTAGATGCTCGTTATGTCATGAAGAATTGGAATCTCTGGACCATATATTTTTATCTTGTCATTTTTCAATAATGGTATGGTCTGATCTCCTTCAGGTGTTTGAGCTGAATTGGTTGGGTTTTCCCTCCATCCAAGAACTGTTTTCTTGGTGGAAAAGAAAGTATCTCTCTTCCCCTTTGAAGCAAATCTAGTCTGCCTCTCTCATATTTGGCCTCCATCAGATTTGGCTTCAAAGGAACAGTAGAAGATATGACTCTAGTGATAGGCCTCCTGGCTTAGTGACAAGAGTGATTTTTTCTGACTTGCAAGGGTTTGCCTATATTTCTCCAGTGTTGGTTAAGAATATAAAGGAGTTGTAGCTAGCATCCTCCATCTGCCTTACTAGAGCGAGGCCCAAACAGGAGAGAATTCAGGAATTGTTTTGGGTGCGTCCTCGAGAGGGGTGTTTCAAAATAAACATTGACGGATGCTCATTAGGCAACCTGGGCTATGCAGGTGCTGGGGGAATAATTCGAAACCACAGGAGTTATATTGTGAGATGCTTTGCCTCCTTTGCTGGAATTATTTCTAACTTTGATGCAGAATTCGCTGCCTTCTTTGAGGCAATATGAATTGCCAAGGATTCGAATTTGAATTGGATTGAGGTTGAAGGCAATTCGAAAGCTGTTGTGTGGTGCATTGTGAAAGGTTTAATTCCATGGAATCAAAGGCAAGTGTGGTTTTCTTATTTGGAATTTTTAAATAGCATCCAATGGAGTATGACTCACTATTACCGGGAAGTCAATGTAGTTGCAGATGGCCTTGTGAAACATGCTGCCGCGACTAGATCCTCTGTAGAATGGGACTATGCTCCTAGATTTTCTGCAAATGATATTGAGTGGGACGCAATGGAAAAGCCTAGGTTCTGGTTCTCGTGAATATTATGCTTCTTTTGAGGATGTAGTTTCATTTCTTTAGACTTAATTCCCTTTCTGCTGATGGCCATGCCGAAGATGGAGTTGGGACTTAAGTTTGTGCAGATTTGTCTATTTGGATTTCTTTGTATTATTCTCATTTTTTTTAATATATTCTTTATTGACCTTAAGCAAAAAAATAGATGTCATCGTTGACGCCGCTAAGAATTTGTTCTTTTGATTTTGCATTGACAATAGTCAAATCTGTGACGTTGAACAAAGCCTCCAGAGACTCTACCTATGCTTGAAGTTGTCGGAGAACCAACATGGCGGATGATGATTCCATTGAAACGGCCACTGCCTCTTGCCCCCTTCTCCTCCCATGTCCCATTAGTTGATCAATTTTCCTCTTTTTGGTTATGAAATTCCATTATTAGATGTTTTATTGTATTGACATGTCATTGTCCAGAGGGTAAAAAAATCTGATTACAAGCTCTCGGACGCACCCTAAATATTATACTATCATGCTATTATATAAGTGCATGTACTCATGTTTCATGACTAATCTTTTCCTTTACTATTTTATCCTTAATTCTTATTTAAATTCCTTCTATTTTTTTATAATTTTTTTATTCTTTTTTATTTCTCCCAAGTTGTTGGTACCCTTTCTATTTTTTTATCAAGATTTTCCTAATTTCTATTGTTTTATTTTCAATTTTTCTCTTTTTCCTTTCTCAACTTTCTCCCCTAACATATCCTTCCCTCTTCTCTTCCTCACTCTTACGTATTATCTCTTTCTATATTTATTTTTGTAAATCTCTACATAATTATTAAAAAAAAAAAAAAAAAACTCTTCATATCTCTCTCTCCATATTTACTTTTGTAAATTTCTACATAATTATTTACCAAAAAAAAACTTCTTTATAACAGAGTTAAAGAGAGAATTTAGGAATGTGAGTTGGTAGAGAATATCTTCTCTTGCCTTTCTCCCCTTGTCCATGATCTCCCCTCTTTACCCCTTAAGATCTCTCTCTCTCTCTCTCTCTCTCTCTCTCTCTCTCTCTATTCTCAAAAAAAAAAAAATCTCCCCATAATAGAGTAAAAGAGAGAATTTATGAACATGAGTTTGTAGAGAATATCTTCTTCCTTTTCACTCCCAGACTCTCCCCTTGCCCATGATCTACCCTCCTCTCTATACTCTCCCCTCTCCCATAAAGATGGTACTAGAATTTATTGATTTTTAAAAATGAACAAATCTTTACAAACTAATAATATATTCAAAGAGAGTTGGGAAGAGAGAAACTTAGGAATGTGAACTGCTAGAGATTTTTTTGGTAAATAATCTTTTTTTTTTTTTGTAGATTTAGTAAATAATCCATGGTAAAGAATAGGGAAGTGAGATTTTTTTTTTTTTGGTAATCTTTTTTCCTTTTTCCTTCTAATTTTAAATAAATTTATGGTAGCCATATATCTTCGCTCTCTCTCTTTTAATCTTAAATAACCCTAATTGAAGAATACTTCGTAGCCGCCATCAAAGTATTCTTGGTAACTTCTCACTCTCTCTCTCCAAATGGCTTTGGATCTCCATTAACGAGAGTTGTTCTTCTTTATAGGTTTGTGCTCTTCTATTTGTCCATCATCAAAGAATTCGTGGTAACCTCTCTCGCCAAACAGCTTTGGTTCACCATTAATGACCGTTGTCTTCTTTAAAGATACAGGGTTTTGCATTCCTTTGACTCTCCCTCTTCTTCTATCATACTTTCCACTTTTCTTTCCTTTCTAAAACACTTTTCGCTCCCTTATGACTCTAATAGCAAAACTCTATACTCCCAAAACTAGTACAAAAGGTGTAAAACCAGCCATAGAACTGAGGTGTAGGGCATCATGTCCAGAAGAAGTATGTCTTCGTTTTAGGTTATGTGGCTTCCTCTTTGACTCCTCATCCTCCCCAAGTTGCTCTAGAGAACACAGAGAATGGCAATGGTGTTAAACTTGGCAACAATTCAGAAGGTGCAAAGTGCCACATGTAATTGTTGTTGTTGTTGTTGTTGTTGTTGTTGTGCGTAACAAAAAAGATTATAACAATCCTCTTTCTTTTTTTTTTTTTGCTAGAAGATGAATTTATTAAGAGAAGAAATTAGAAAAAATACAACCAAAGAGAAACAAAGATAGGCCGTAACCACTAGGGCAACTTAAACTCTCCACCTTCGGCATAGCCATCAGCAGAGAGAAAAAGCAGCACCCTAATAGAAGCGAAATATATGCCTATCCAAAACATCATTTTTTAATTTTCAGCAATGTGTCTCGGGAAGGTCACCAAGAATTCTGAAGTCCTAGATTTTGCAGCCTTCTTAGCAAGGAAATCCGTAATCGGATTAGGTTCACGAAAGCAGTGTGAGATCTTCCAAGGGATAGACTCCAAGAAGGGGAGAGAAGATTGCCAATTTTGGAGAATAAACCATGGAATTTGATTTCTGTGAACTGCAACAACGACTGTGCCTGAGTTTGATTCGAGCCATATACCTCTTACCCCCAACGCCTTGGCCATTAGGACCCCATCAATAACCGCCTCAAATTTAGCCTTGTAAATTTTTTTTGTGCCCAAAAAAATGCTGAAGGAGTCATGAACCTGTCCCTCACTATCTCGAACAATTCCCCCTACCCCAGCCCTTCCTGGGTTTCCCAGGGAGCTTCCATCTACATTAATTTTAATCCAATCTCTCTATGGCTTGCACCAGTGAACTTCCAAAGGGGGACGATAGCTGACAAATTCCACGGGGAGACCCAATTTTCGGCAGCAAAAATGACATCAGAGGGGGATTTTACCTCCCCTTTAGATTGACCTAGGCATAGAGCAAGCTCTTGGCGTGCAAATTCAAAAATTTTCCAATTATGCCTCGCTATGGCCTCATGAAGTCTGTTAGGGATATGCTCACACTCCTACAGTTAGTTTTGATGATAACAAACATATGAAGGTATGTCACAATTTTCCTTTAAGTATTTTTTTGTAGAGACTTCATATCAAAGATCGAATTTGGTGAATGAAACGAAGAAATGAAGATTGAAGTCATCAAATGAAGAGTATCAACAAGTTGGGATCAATGCTTGAAGAAGATATCATAATAATTTAAGCTTCAAGATGTCAAGACATGAAGCTTAAAGACATGGAATTACAAACAAGAAAAAAAGAAGATAAAGTTCCAAAGAGTGGAAGGTTCAAGTGAAGAAGAAGACCACTAGGATAGATTGGTCATTTTTAATGTAATTTGTAACTTCCAAATATATATATGCATTCACCACATGCATGTGCATTGCATCATACTAGAATGACCATAGAGCATACCTTGACCAAGTATGGAGAGTCTCTAAGTGGTAAGGAACATATTAGGAAAAATGTGTTCTAGTGAAATTCTGTGAAAACCACATTAACCTGACTTAAGGGTATTTTGGATAATCTTAGATTCGGTATCAAGAGATGAAACCTTCATAGAAGTTGTAGGAAATCAAGTCACGATTTCAACGCAATTGATTTTAGGTTATTCCGAGGTCAGATCAAAAAGTTATGATCAAAACACTGATGAATAGTCAGTATGATAGCATTCTGTCAAAACGGTCTGTCATGTTGGCAGTCGACCGGCTGAAAGCCCCGGTCGATCAGAGCTGTCCGAGACCATAGACGGTCGATCGGTAAAAAGTTTTGGGTGATCGTGACTACCTGGAAGTGCCCCAACGGCTATATTTTGCCTCAACGGCTCTTGGCGGTCGATCGGCTACCAATGGTGGTCGACCGGTGGACCCTGAATATGACCGTTTAAATGAGATTTACTACCTAAAATGGTCTCCTAAGCTCACCTATAAATACCTCTAATACTACTCATTAATTAACAATTAATCTCAACTTTAGAGAAGCATTATTTGAGCATTAGAAGTGAGAATTGGTCTACACCATTTCTTGAGTTCAAGTTCTTTATTTTACATTCAAGAGGAACTCAAGACCATCTACAAGTCTTCATCTATATCTTGGAATTTACATTACAAACATCAAGAAGACTTCAAAAGGTGCATTCATTCTATTATCATTGTATATTTCATTTGCACCACACCGTAGGTAATCCTCTTTTATTCCACTTCTCCATTTTCTATTTTACATTAAGTCTAGACTGTACTTAGGCTTGTGTAAGGACTCTCTCATCCTTAAGAGATTGTAAGGATCCTCTTATCCTTAAAAGAGTGTAAGGTGCCTCTCTACCTTAAAGGAGATTGTAAGGTGCATCTCTACCTGCAAAGGAGATTGTAAAGGTGCCTCTTTGCCTGTAGAGGGGATTTGTAAGGATACTCTTATCCGTGAAAAAGATTGTAGAGGTTTTCTTCCCTACCTACCGTACTGAAAGGGAGAACTAGTGGAATACCTTACAAGAGGATTCTTGTAGGGAGTGGATTAGACTCGGATTGAGTCAAACCACTATAAATCTTGTGTTTTGTGGTTGTACTTGTTTTATTTACTCCGCATTGTTTTAACTTGCAATCACACTTGTGACCTATTCATCGAAAAGAGTTAAATTCCACTAGTATAACCTATTCACCCCCCCTCTAGGTTATTTCAAAGTCTTCTATTTCTTTCCCACCAAATATTTGCTACTAGGATAGAGAAACCCATAAGCCAAAGTTTTTTCAGGTTAATACATCTAGTTTTACCTTTCCACCACAGAATCAGAGCCTCAATCGATAGATGATCCTGCCATCCAATTTCAAAGCAGTCCATAAAATTTTTCCAAACCGAAGATGAAAATTTGAAGCTAAAAAAAATATGTTCAGCGGTATCTTCCTTTTGCTTACAGCGACCACATCTCAAGGCAAGGCATATCCCCTTTCGTTTTACCTGATCTTTTGTAGGGAGTTTCCCATGGGCTAATCGCCACACCAGAGTAGAGGATCTAGGAGGAAGGCCTTTCCGCCACACCATCGAGTACCAGACCACTTTTGTGCCTTTATTTTTCACCTCCTCCCAAGCCGAAGCACTAGAAAATTGACCCGAGGGCGTCAAATTCTAGATACACTGGTCATCCACTCTCATAGTGGGAAGTTTTACCTCCTGAATATTGGAGAAAATATTTTTCAGAACCTTCGTAGATACCTGAGGCATCTCCCAATCTCCATTTTTAATAAAATCGCTTACCCTGGCACTATAGCACAAGGAAGGAACTTCTGTTTGCTGTATCTCATCTAGCATAGACTTAGGCCCCCACCACTTATCTTTCCAGAAGTTTGCCAAATTACGGTTGCTAATAATTCATCTTTTATGCTCATCCACAAAACTCCAAACTTTCTTCACGCCCAGGGCAATTGAAGATGAGTAGCTTCCTTTGTGAAGGCAGCCATTTTTCTTTACGAAGTGAGCTTTTAGGAAAGCACTAGCAGCTGATTTTTCATGCTTTAATCTCCGGACCATCTTGCTCAGCAAAGCCTTATTTGTGTCTCTGAGCTTCCAGATACCCAGCCCCCCTTCCTCCTTAGGTTTGCAAAGACTATACCATTTCATAGTAATTTTTTTAACTGAATCCACATCACTTGTCTAGATGAAGTTTCTCATCCACCTCTCCATCATTTTAAGGAGAGAGGAAGGCCACCAGTATATAGCAAAACTATGATTAGGAATACCTGAGATGACCAATCGAACTAATTTCGCCCTTCCCGCCATAGATAATAGGTTACCTTTCCATCCAGCCAGCCAGCCGTCCCTTCACCTTATCCATCACAAGTAAGAGGGCCTCCTTCTTCACTCTGCCCTTGAAGATCTCGACACCTAGGTAACAAGTAGGAAAGTTGCATATCTGGATTCCCATAGTATCAGTAATACACTACCTACGATTAGGGGCAACTTTACCAAGAAAGATTTTACCTTTTTATAGGCTGATACTGACCAGAAAATTCTTGATACTGCTGCAAGAAATTTTTTAAATTTCTAACATATCTCAAGGAGGCGTTAGAGAAGATGAAAATGTCATCCACGAAAAGAATGTGACCAGGCGTGGGAACACCCTTAAGCCTATTAATAGTTGTCATCTCTTTTCTCTGCACCAAGCGCATCAAACCTCTAGATAGTACTTCTTCCACTATTATAAATAGCATAGGAGAGATGGGGTCGCCTTGACATAAACCACGCTCCACATCAAAAAATCCCTGAGGACATCCATTCACCAAAATAGAGATTTTTGTAGAGGAGAGAATCTGCTCTAGCCAATTAATCCATTTTTCAGATAAGCCAAATTTGCGCAAGACCTGGAAGAAGAATGACTAAGCAATAGTGTCATACACTTTCCTTATGTTAATTTTTAGCCCAAGGCCACCCCCTCTGGTAGCTGAAAACATTAGATTTATTCCAAAGCCACACTAATATTATCGTGAATCAACTTCCTCTTTTGGAAAGCTCCCTGCTCTTCTGAAATCCGTTTAGGAAGGAGGATCTCCAGTCTCATCGCCATCACTTTGGAGATTAATTTGCAAATGAAATTTCCCATGCACAGGGGTCTAAATTTATCCAAAGTGTCAGCTCCATTGACTTTGGGAATTAAGACAAGAAAATTGTAATTGACTTCATTTGGCATGGAGCTAGTACTAAAAAATTGCCTAACCGCGTTACACACCTCCGTCTCAACAATGACCCAGCACCTCCGAAAGAAAGCTCCAAAAAAACCGTTAGGACCAGGGCTGGATCCAATTCCCAAATTGCCCTCTTTATTTCATCATTGCCAGGAAGCGAGTCCAAGCTATAGCAATCAGCCTGATTAAGGACTCTTGGAATGCAATCCAAAAGCTCCACGTGATTCACCGTTGGAGTGGCTCTGTGAAAATTTTCATAAAAGTCAACAACGAATTCTCCCAGCTACTGCTACCCTTCCACAATACCCCCATTCTACTTTTTTAGAGATCTCATAGTATTCTTATTTCTTCACATCCTGACTGATAGGTGGAAGAATTTGGAGTTTTTGTCGGCAAATTTCAACCATTTTACTTTCACCTTTTCTGCCTAAAGTCGTTCATGATTCTCAAGAGCCTTGATCATGGTCTTCTTCGCATCAGCTTCCAAGCAAATAAATGGTCATTAATCCCTTCTCTCTCTATCTGTTCCTGGACCTAAGAGAGAGCAGTCCTCGCACTTTCCAGGTCTCTGTCAAAGTGAGGGAAAGAGGACCATACCCAGGACTTCGAAACCCCTTTCAGACATTTTAGTTTGTTTATAAGAACAAAAGTAGGGGATCCATAGATCCATTCAGACCAGGAAGATGCCACCACCCTGTCAAAGTCTTCATGCTCCATCCAAAACTGGTTGAATCTAAAGGGGCAATTGAGAGGGCACTGGCTGATCATAGAGGAAATAAGCAGGGGGTGTGATCAGAAGCAATTCTCGACATAACCTTCTGTGAGTAGTCTTGAAATCTATCTAGCCAATCTTTATTGCAAAAACTTCTATCAAGCACCGCACAAACATTCCCTGCTCTCCTGTTGTTGCTGCAAGTAAACTTTCTCCCAATCGAGGGCACCTGGGTCATGAAATAACATCAACTATGGCATCGAATTCCACTGCTGAGCCCAAACTGAAAGATCTAGGCCCTCTTTTTTCATTTGCCTAGAGGGTGAAATTAAATCCACCAATCAAGGACCATGGAGTTGGGGAAAGAGGGGAGTTTGCGACCAAGTTCTACCATAGAATTCTTCTCTCCGCTCTGAAGCTGCTAGCGTGAACAAAAGAGACTTGCAAATTGCTGAGATCCCAAGTCAAAGAGATCGTGATATGTTGCTCAGAATCAGAGACAACCATAGGAGTACATAAATTCCTCTTCCACATTATCCATAGATTAGAAATTCTACCAGCTCTATTATTATGGAGAAAACAATTATGAAAACCCAATTTATAAAAAAATAAATTAGGGAAATCACTTACAGGCACCATTGGTTCTGCAATGCACAGAAGGTCTGGGTCATTATTCTTGATCAAGTCCTTCAAGGCGTGCCTTCCTACCACCTTCTTAATACCTCTGATGTTCCAGAAGAGTATCTGCATAGGGTCACTTCTTGAAGATAGCCTAACGGCCAGATTTGGAGATCTACCCCATCACCACGACAATCTTTCCCTTTCTTCTATCAGTGCCCTCTGCCCTGATCAAGACATTGTCGAGCTCTGCCACTTCCTGGTGTTGGATGATCACCCTCCCACCCTCAATATGAGAAGGGCATAGGCCCGAGACAACATGTTCATCATCACCCCAGTGCAAATCACACCCAGTTTTCTCGCCTCTAGATTGGTGTCGACCCCCTCGGAGACTGACATACGTCACTTTGTTATTTTGCGGTCACAAAGTGCAAGAGATTTGAGCTAGATCAACTTCGTTTATTTCCAAATCCCTACCTTCATCGCCTTCCACCATCTTTTCATTGTCCGGCGCAGAAGCAAGGGACTCCTTTTTCGAAGAGGAGGATGCAGATTTATCCGAGTCAGAACCAGATCCATATCCACTCCCAAGTGGATTATCCACCATAACAGAGTCATGGATATTCACACCTTGGTCGTGGGGCATTGGCAGAAATACTTCAATATTTCCATGATTGGCGCTTCCAAAAATAAAGGATTCTTTAGGCATTGGCTGAAAGTTCCTATGAGAGGAAGATTCCCTAATAGGGGAGGCAATCTGATTTCCTACCATAATCGGACTCCCATGAATGGAGCCACCGGAAGGGGTAACCTCACCACTGCCCTCGGTTGCCTAGAACGGTTTAGCAATGGGAAGGCTACCACCATCCTCCATCGATGGCATCCTTCTCTCCTTGCTCTTTTTAATTTTACATTGGTCGATAGAGTGTCCCAATTTTTGCAGAAAAAGCATCTGGCAATGTCATCTTCGTAGGTGATTCGCTGGTTGAAGAAGAAGAGAAAATCCTTTCCTGGCTGCCTTCTTTCCACCTAGAATTCCTCCATCCTGGAGCCGGCCGACTCGATTTTGACGAGAACACAAGCGTAGTGCCCCATGGTAGCACTCCTTGTACGAAGATCAATCTCCACCGGTCTACCCGAGGCTTTCGTTATCAATAATAAAATCTTTTCGTGCCACTACTCCATTGGAAATTCTGGGTATCTAATCCAAACCAGCTTTGTTTTGATGTGCTCTTCATGAATACTAAATTCCAGACGCCATCGCTGAAATCTTATGATCTGGCCTTTAACCTTCATAGGGCCCCGTTTCCACATTGAGGTCATATTGCCTTCCATCTCAAAGCGGAAAAGGATATATCCTTTCCCCAGGGGGGCCAAGGCCACCCTACCTTTCAATTTCCAAGTGTTCTTCGCCTCATTCCCCACATCGTCCATTGATGCATATCAAAAATTAACTCTGCAAATCAGAGCATAAGAGAAAGTTTGGAGTTTCTCTTCATATGCCTCTTGGGGTATAATAATCTTCGTGAGGGATCCTGCATAGATCGGGTCGGGCAGATCATCGATGTTGGGCAAGGATTTTTTGGTCACAATAGCATAGGACTGCTTTCTTCCATCCTGCCCAATGGATGTCTCCTCCCCAATCTAGATCTCCTTCGGAGCCAAGGACGGGGCTCCAAGAATCTCTACTGCCAGTGATGAGTCAGCCAGATTCATTCTAGAGGCCGGCGATGGCATCATACAAATTGTCGACCCCCAAAAATCCGTAAGCTTGCACTGCTTACCTCTGTCCAGTGGCCGATCCCCATGGGGAGCATCGCCATCCACCAATAGAGTCTCCTCCGCCTAAGAGCTTCTCTCTCCTAAACTAGGCATATTTTTCTCAACAAGTTCAAAAGAAAAAAATATAACAATCCTCTTTCGTTTCATCTACAAATTTAAATATCCTTTTATCAGAAAGTAACTATGATATGGCAAGAATTTTCTTTTTATACACTATTTTTTTTTTTAAGTCACGGGCTATAACCTTCAGGTTTTTTGCAAGAGAAAAGAAATAGACAAGGAAAAAAAAATTCCATTGGAAAGTGGTGGTTATAATGACGAAATTTTGATGAAGATTCTAAATCACTTGCCTTTCAAATCAATCTTCAGATTCCAATGTGTATCAAAGAGGTGGTATCAGGATTTTTAACACATTTCAAGATCGATTCATTCCTTAAGAATAGATTTTTCTCTAATTGATTTGTCTGGTAATATTAGTTCATGCTTTGACATGGATCCCTTTCTCCCTTTTCTTTCTTATTTGATGGTTTTTTTTTTCCTATCAAATATTTCTGTAGTGTTTTAAAGATTCTATTCTTATTAATACCCACATTAGGTCATGAAGTTTCTATAAATCTCAACTAACATAGAGATTTATCACATGTATATGCCCAACACATGTGTGAGTCCTACATTTATCCTTGTTCGTGGTTTTATTAGGACCAGATGGTCAAGTATATATTTTTATTGGTAGTTTCAATAAAAAAATAAAAATAAAAATTCTTTTTTTTTTCTTTTTTCGCTAAAAGGTCAAGTATATTAAAAGAAAAAAGGAATAATTACAAGAAAAAAATACAAACTACCAAGAATCTAAAATGCCTCACCACCTCCTTTGGCATTGCCATCAGTAAGGGATAGACAATATAGGAGATACATAGGTTTTTGGTATTTGCAATTCTTACACAATTGATTGTTGCTCTTATGTTTAACAATATAGGAGATACATAGGTTTTTGTTTCCTTGTGATAATTGCTGAGGTTCTTGAAGGGTGTGGGAGACAAAAGATGGAAAAGAATTATCATCGAGCAATGTCTTTCTATCCCGAATCGTTGAAGACAAGAAAACCAACACAGTTAAAAATAGAATAGCACGGTGATTTAGACCTCTCTCTCTCTCTCTCTCTCTCTCTCTCTCTCTCTCTTTGCGTGTGTCTCTATATTCCCCTACATTTGACAGTGTCTATGTTGTTCATTTTAAAAGGGAAAAGAACATTTTACCCTTTAACTAAAGAATAAAAGCTGAAAGACTATTAGAACCAATATCTCCTATTTCCCTTGATATATATATATATATATACGTGTGTGTGTGTGTGTGTGTAAAGGTCTTTTCAGCTTCTTTGGTTCAATTGAACAGAGAAGGATTTCATTTCATAAATCTTTTATGGTATTAGAGCACAAGAGGTGACTTCTTGAGCACAAAGAGTGAGATAATGGCCGCCTCTGCAACTCCGATTTCTACTTCGTCCTTCACATATCCGAGCATGCTAAATGTGAAGAAATCCATCACGATCAAGCTCATTGCAGAGAACTTCCTTCTATGGGAGACATAAATGTTAGCCTTAATTGAGAGCCAAGATCTACTAGGATTCGTCAATGGAGAAATTCATACACCAAATCGGGAAATATTAACTGAAGATGGAAAGAAAATCTAGAATCTAGACTTTATGTCTTGGATTCGAACAGATCATCTTATCAAAGCCTAGATTACAGGCACCTTGTTTGAAGAGGTTTTGGGACTGGTTGTATGTACTAAAACCTCTCAAGAACTCTGGCATAATCTCTCTAATTCATTTTCTCAGGCTTCAAAGGAACGGGAATTTGAACTTCTATCGAAGCTTCACTTCTTGAAGAAGAAAGATTCAGTACCTCTATCAACTTACTTGATTGACTTCAACAAATACTGTGATCAACTCAATTCTATTGGAAAACTAGTTCCAGATCAACGTAAGGTAATTCTACTCCTTACTAATCTCAGTCCTTCCTTTGAGAACTTCGCCACAATGATGTTGAAACCCCCTATCCCAAGCTATGGATATTTGATTCCTCTCCTTTAGAGTTATGAATTGAGAAACAAAGGGAAAATCACACTGAGTTACCAAACCCTCAGCTAGCCTTCTACAGTGACAAAAATAGAAAGAATACATGGAGAGGCAGAGGAAATTATTTTTCTTCAAGAGGCAGATTTACTTCCTTTACTTCCAGAGGGAGTGGTTTTCTTCAGAATGCTGGACAACAATCTCATGCTAATAAAGAGAATCGGATTCCTGATCAGAATCATTTGAAGTCACAATAGGGGTTTCAGCGGCAGAACTCAACTTCTGATTCTCCAGTTAAGTGCCAAACCTGTAACAAATTGGGGCATTCTGCTATGAAGTGCTGGAATTGTTTTTATAATAGCTTTCAACAAGAAGACATTCCTTTGGCACTCAATGCTATGCATCTGACTAGTTCCCAGGACTCAACTTGGTTTCCTAATAAAGATCACTAGATTTCTCAAGAATAATAGTGCTATTACCATAACACAAAGTTCTTTACATTTTGTGTAAGAGTTATCAGTTGAGTAAGAGTACGAAGCTTTCCTTCATTAGTTCTTTTACTCACTCTTTAGCACCTCTTGAATGAAACCATTGTGATTTCTGGGAGAAAGCACCTGTAGTTAGAGATCAAAAGTATCAATACTATGCAATTTTTGTTGATGATTGTACTCGTTATACATGGTTTTATCCTTTAAAGCGTAAATTTGATTTTTACAAGACATTTTTTACTTTTCAATACATGGATGAACGGCAATTGGATAGGAAGATAAAGGTCTTTCAATAGGATGGTGGTGGTGAATTTTGTAATCTTAGTTTTTTGCAGCGTCTCTCTGATTGTGGTATTTTACATCATATCTCTTGTCCTGGAACACATGAACAGAATAGCATAGCTGAAAGAAACATAGACATATCATTGAGATTGGCTTAGCTATATTATACAATGCTTCTTTACCTTATCATTTCTAGGTGGAGCTGTTTCTACAACTATTTTTCTTGGAAACAGACAGCCTTCCAAGGTGCTTGATATGGATTGTCCCCTACATCTGCTATTTGTTAAGAAGCCTGATTATACAATACTTCGTGTTTGGTGTTCGATGTTTTCCTTATCTGAGAGGACATCCTGCCAACTAGTTTGACCCCCCTCGATGCCTTGTATATTGCTGGGTTGTAGCGACAAACATAAGGGGTATCGATACCTTCACTATTCTACAATTCAGGTATATATATCTCAACATGTGGTGTATGATGAATCTAATTTTCCATTACAAAATCTGCCCACCATTTTACAATCTCAGAATGTATCTACTGATGTTTGTACATTTGAGTGATGGATTGCGCAATCAGATTGTTCTTCGGATGCTTCTTCTTTAATGAATCAATCCCCCTATTTTGGATATACCTCGACTAGCAGTTCCACTTGCTAGTCTGTTGTCTCCAGCTCCGTAGCCCCATTTTTATTGTAACCTGGCAGTCACTAAGAGGGAGTTAAATCAGTGAGTCCAATTCCGATCCCCAAAACCTGTTCGATAGTTGACATGGAAAACCCTGAGACACCTGTCCCTGTTTGTACACAGTCGTATGCACACTTAGCCACTCATAGGTACTTCCAAGTGTGCACACCCATTCTGGATTCCACGCACTTCAATATATGTAATACAAACAATAAGCACACCCACAACACAAGGTTTTTACGAGGTTCAACAATTTGACTATGTCCCCGGAGTAGTGCCTGTAAAGGCTTCGTACCTACTCAATACACTACTTTTAACCGCACCCACAGTCGGAAGTACCTACACCCAATTTTCTTAAGCCGAGGCTGAGATGGCACTTGCAATGCCGAAACAATGTGTAGCACCCGTAACACGGGAGCACCCACTAAGCACTCAATATAAGAATACAATAAATTAGAGTTTATACCAATGCCCTACAATCAAGCCTTGCCTAGTATATACATCCACAACTAGCTAGTATGCTTACAGTTCATCCATAACTAACCTAGCATTATACAAGTCATCCACAACTAACCTTAGCATACATATATCATCATACATGCATATAATGTAAATCCAAGGCTAGGGAATCTCACAACCGGTTCCCTGGGATGATTGGGAACTTGCACTGACAAGTTTGGTGCTCACACTTTCTCTTGCCTTGGCTTCTTGGTCTTCAAAGCAACAACAAGCAAAGCCTTCCTTGCTTTCTTCTCTTCCTCTTTGGCTTTGAGTTAATGCATCATCAACACACCTCAACCACCTATTTTACCTCCTTTAATGGCCTAAAACCAATTATCATCAAGCATTCATGTTCATTCAAGGACCAACAAAGAGGGGGGGACTTCTCTTGTCAAAACTATAGCCTTTCCTCACTCAAAAGTATTTTTTCTTGCTTTCATTGTGTAGAGCTCAAAAAAACAAAGAGAATCAACTTGGATGGAGTCATTTGGAGTTAGGGTTAGAAAGTTATGGCCATTAGAATTTGGGCCAACTAGAACACTCAAAATAGAATATTCGGAGGAGAGGCATGGTGTACACTCGTGTTGCACACAACAACGACTAGATCTTATAGTGGGCATTAGATCCTACCCATTAGATCAGCATCACCAAAGTCAAAGATGACACCATCCTGACGCAAGCGTTGAAATCATCACACGCTTTGTGGACATCTGATTGGCTACGTCAGCATAAAATAAGGAGGTTGGTTGGTTGGCTTAATTAATGCTTCATTAATTACGACTGTTAGATTGGAACTGATCTGATTTGATTGCTCAGATCAAGCTATATGGAATCTCCATATAGGCTCCATGCATTCGCGACACATTGTAACAAATGGCGATCCGGTGTTGCGCCAACCCATAATGTCCTATGCACTCCACCAATGAGAAGCCTTAGCTAAGCATCTTCAGCATTACCTCTTGCACGAACCGTCAGATCTGAATCTGACCGACGTGGCTCAATCTGAGCCATGTATTAAGGATCCCTTTGATTCTCTTATATACATATAAGCCCCTTTATTCATATTTCTAGTGCTAAACACCCCCACATCCTCAAATCATAAAAATTACATAAAACCCCTCATTTTTTAAAAATAATTTTTGAAAAATCCTCCCAATACCGAGAGTAAACTGGGATTTTTCGGTTTTGAATTTTGAACCGGCTTCATGAAAATGTGTGTAATTTTTTCATATGATTTTTGATTGAGATGAAATGAAGTGTGTTGGAACCAAAATTGGATGCTCTATAACTTTTTAGAAGACCCGATCATCTAACTTAGCCATGTAAAAAGACTAAAATGCCCTAGACCTTTTCGATGCCACATCTTCCTCTACGAAATCGAAACGAGACGAAATTAGAAGCGTTGGAAAGATCTAATTTTTTTTCATATCATTGCATGGAGAAAATTTCTTCCAGAAAATTTATCTTCAATACCGAGACTGCTCCCAGCTGCTATAAAGCTATATTTTGACTACGGATATCCTAACTTCTTCATACGATATCAGAACGTGACGAAATCAGAACCATTGAAGTAGATAAACTATTATCTATCATTTTCATGAAGAAAATTATACTAGTTTTGACCTAACCTGTACCACCTACTAAAGATGTATCAAACGACTCTATAGACACCATGTGGCTTTGTTATCTCATCAGTGACAATGGATGCTATCACGTCATCATTTTTGGCCATTTCACCAAAACTGGGCACATTAACACTGCCACGTGGCCGGGTTGCCAACAAGGACAACCATAAAACAACAATCTCTCCTTTGGAGTTGTTGGCAATCACCTCATTACCAATATACTCTAAAACTCCGATGAGTAACTCTCTCTCCCTTTGATAATAAGTACAAAGGGTGGAGCCAATGGACTCTCCCTGAGTCCAATATGGGGGTAGCAACATCAAGCAATTGTTATTTGGAAAGTGCTTGGGAAGAAACACCACTCCTAATGCCCCTAGTGCTTGGGAAGAAACACCACTCCTAGTTTATGTTTTAGGAACTTAAATTGTTATTTGGAAAGTGGTTTAATAAAGATATCAACCACTAGCTCTGATATGAGAACAAACCCCATCCTAACTTCACCTTCCATCACTTTATCTCTCAAGAAGCGAGACCGGATGGCAATGTGCTTCGTTCTAGAATGCATCACTGGATTCTTGGAGATGTTGATAGCACTTGTACTGTCACAAATATAGTGGCATTGCCTGCTCAACCTCCACACTCAGATCCTTCAACATCTGCTTCATCTACAATACTTGTGTAGAACAAGATGTAGCTACAATGTACTCTGCTTCTACAGTTGAAAAAGAGACTGAATCTTGCTTCTTACTGTGCCATGCCACTAAGCTGCTCCCTAAATAGAATGCACCACCACTGGTGCCCTTCTTGTCATCCACACATCTGGCCCAATTTGCATCTATAAAAGCTAACAAATCTGAAGCTCTTGACCTTTGGATACCATAACCAAAACTCCTTAGTCCCCTTCAGATATCTAAAAATTCTCTTCATTGCTACCACATGTGTCTCCTTTGGTCCTACTTAGAATCTAGCTACCATGCACACAACTTGTAATATGTTAGGTCTATTAGCTATCAGATACAATAGGCTACAAATCATTGACCTGTACGAAGTGTGATCAACTGATGGAGAGGCATCTTCCTTGCTCAACTTACACCCAGTCATCATAGGTGTAATAACTAGCTTGTAATCGTCCATAGTAAATCTCTTCAACATCTCCCTCACATACTTAGACTGGGATATGAAGATACCTTCCTTTTTTTGACTGATCTACAAATCTAAGAAGAGTGACAGTTCAGTAGACATCTCAAACTCATCTTGTATCCTCATTGCAAAATCTCTGCACAACTCATCTTGGTGACTCCCAAAGATGATGTCATCTATATATACAACCACCACAAGCTAACTTCTTTCTTCAGTTCTAATGTAGAGATTATGGTCAACTAGGCCTTTCTTGAAACTCAACTTGCACAAGTAAGAGTCCAATCTGGAGTACTATGCCCTTGGATCTTGTTTCAAACCATATAAGGCCTTCTTCAATTTGCAAGCAAGATTAGGTTCCTCACTCTTCTGAAACCCATTAGGCTGCTCTATGTAGACCTCCTCTTCCAAGTTTCCATTCAGAAAATATGATTTAACATCCATCTGATAGACCTTGAACCCCTTGTACACTGACAAAGCCAAGAACATTCTGATAGCCCCAAGTCTTACCACTGGAGAAAAAGTTTCCTCAAAGTCAATGCCTTCCACTTTAGCATATCCCTTGCAAATAAGTCTCGCTTTGTTCCTCACCACTTAACCCTCTTCATTGAGTTTGTGTTTGAAAACCCATTTGCTACCAATCATATTCTTGTCAACTAGCCTAGGGACTAGATCCCAAGTGTTATTCCTTTCTATCTGATCAAGATCTTCATTCAAGGTCTTCATCCAGCTCTCATCCTTGCTTGTCTCATCAATAATTTTTGGTTTAATATTTGAAAGAAGAGAGTAGGTGTTGGTCTTCATTCTTCTAGTCTGTACACCTATAGTGGGATCACCAATAATCAAATCATCTATTCCCTATTGATCAATTCTGTTGTGTCTCCTCTACTCATCTAAATCTACTTCAGCCTATTCAACATCAATCTCATCTTTGCTTTTGGGTCTAATGTCAACCATGTCATTCTTATCATCTAGATTTCCAAGTCTGTTGTTGTTTCATCTATAGGACTTAATTGAAGTAGAATAGCCCAAGAATATACCCTCATCAGCCCTATCATCAAACTTGCCCAAATCTTGGTTTGTGTTCTTAATGTAACACTTGCTACTAAAGACCTTAAAGTGTCATACTGTAGCCCTTCTACCAAACCAGATTTCATATGGAGTCTTGCTTTCATGAGGTCTCAACATACACCTATTATGGATGTACACTGTAGTTAGAGTTGCCTCCTTCCAGAACTTCTTGCCTATGTCATTCTCTGCCAACATTATTTTTGCCATGTCCTGCATTGTTCTGTTCTTTCTCTCTAAAATACCATTATGTTGGGGTTTTCTTGGAGCTGAAATTTATTTCCTGATACCATGCTCATAATAGTATTCTTCAAACTCATCTCAATTGTACTCACCTCCTCTGTCAGATCTCAGACGCTTGAGCTTCTTTCTTGTCTAATTCTCAACTTGCTTTTTAAAGATCTTAAATATTTCTAAAGCCTCTGACTTGTGTTTCAAGAACATCACCCACACTATTCTTGAATGATCATCAACAAACAATATGATATATCTCTCTCCTGAGATGCTAGGTGTCCTAATAGGAACACATAGGTCAATGTGAATCAACTCCAATGGTGAACTAGAATAGTACTCCTTAGACTTGTAGAAGATTCTGGTTTCTTTTCCCTTCTGATAAAAGGTATATATAGGATTGGAAAGATTCTTTGACTCAGGAACATCTCTCACTGCCTTCTTCGAAGAAATCTTGTCAAGGTTCTTGAAACCAATATGCCCAATTCTTCTGTGCCACAACTATGTCTCCTCATCTATGCTAATCATGCGAGAATCTTTCTCTAACTCTGTCAAAGTGTACAGGTTCTCTGAAGTTCTCTATATAGTAGCCATAACTTTTCCATTGCATGATCTTCTTATCTCACAGCCTTTACTAGTGAAAGTCACCTCATGCCCTTTGTCAGAAATTTTATTGATGCTGAGAAGATTGTGTTTGAGCCCTTCAACATACAAGACATCATGGGATTTCTCCTTTCCATGGTTCAGACTTATGAACCCCTTCCTTGTAATTATGGCACTATTGTTGTTGTCAAACTTCAAAGATCCACCTTCAAAGCCTTGTAATTGTTCAAACCTTCCCTTATCTCCTGTCATGTGGCTTGAGCAACCACTATCAAGAATCCATGGAGTAGAGTCTCCTTGAGCCTTAAAAGTTCTTTGAATAATAAATGCTACTGCATCTTCTTCATCTTCTACTCTCTCTATCTGAATCCAGACTTTCTTAACAGATTGAGATTTCTTCATTTTCTTCTGTTTTGGAAACTGTCTCTCCATCTCATCAGTTTCTATGTTTCTAAAAACTCTCTGCTTACCTCTGTTCTCTTTTCTTTGTGGGGGAAACATAGTTCTGCAATTCCTTACAATATGTCCAAGATTGTTGCATCTATAACATTCAATTGTTTCCTCCCTAAGGGGTGCAAAGGGATTTCTATCCACATAACTCCTTGGACCAATGTTGAAATTGTAATCTAAGATATTGTGTCCAAAGGTGTTGCACTTGTAACAATAACCTTGAAAGGTGCGCCTTTGCCTCACAGGTTCCATCTGTCATATGTAAGGAGCTCTAAAGTTGTCATATACTCTAGGTCTCTGTTGAGGACCTTGACTATATCCATAGTTCTCTGCTCTCCTGCACGGCCTTGCCAATTGTGGTTATCTAGCGTGGTTAGTCTTATGGAATACAGAGTGATTTCCTCTTCTGATTAGACTAGTCTGCACTCTATCTTTTTGTACTGCTTTTCTGACATTGTCAGCAGTAGCAATATAGAGCACTGCTCCCTAAACCTGGCTTATTGACCAATTGGTTCGGTTTGGTTGTGTAGGGTCTGAACCGGTAAGGATTGATGTGGGTGCCCTATGGTGTATGATAGAAAGGGTGATATCAAATGCGGGGTGGTCGGATAAGATTGAGCCAGTACCCGACGTGGTTCACATGCCTAAGCTATGCCCTTGCACGTATCATAAAGCTATGTATGAGTAGGGAAGGTATGTTATCATATTGATGATGAGAACTTAGTTCCCGACAAGTGGCGGGAGTGAAATATGCGTTGAGAACCCATTCCCACTGAAATCTAGCAAGGCTGGTCATGTTATGGCCAACTAGAGGGTGGTCACTGGTGGGTGCGACCCTCCAGTGTGACCCACTTGTAGGGAAAATGTGGGCCCCAGCAAACCCAACTTGGGTGAGCATGCGTGTATTGGGTGAAGTCATATGTATCCAGTATTACTCGCTACTTTGCTCAGTATCACAGTTTAATGCGATTTGGGCCATAGAAGGTAAAAACCAAATGCACCCTAGTAGATATTTATAATCCAAACTATAAATAGCATTTACTCCTCTTTCATTATTATTTCAGCAAGGGTTGGTGGAGAGGAGTAAAGAAGAGGGAAAAAGAAGGAAGAGTGAGGGAAAGTGCTTCCCCCTTGTTGCCAAAGCCGTACCTCACCATTTCGCCATCAGAAAAGTGGTTGGCACCTTGAGATCTACAATTTGAGGTAGGTAAGTGCTATAACCGCTTGAATTTGGTGAAACCCTCTTTCGTAGTCAAATTAAGGAGTTAAGAGAGACTCTATGTGATTTCTTTGAAGGTTTAAAGGAAAAGCAACCAAGATCTGAAAGCATTTATTGATATTTGGAGTTGGAGGAAGGATCTTAGGTTTTGAGGTTTCTTGAGCTAAAGGTATGATTTATTCCCAAAATCTTAATTTGAACCTAGATCTATGTTATGTTTAGGTGGATGAAGTTTAAAATGTGTGGTAAATGTGATGAAAACAACCCCCTTGGTTCCCAAAGGGTGGGATGAAGAAGAGAAGTAGGACAGCAGAACCCGCTGAACACTGGTGGGTGGCACCGACGGGTAACCAGACCCACTAGTGTGACCCCCAGTCTTAACTGGGCTTCGGAGCCTACTGACGGGTAGGACTGGTGGGTATCTAGACCCATTGGTATAACCCACTAGTCTTGGCTAGGCTTTGGGGTTCTACTGGTGGGTAGGACCAATAGGTACCAATCGGTCTTCGGTGAGCCCCGGGGTCCTACTGAAGGGTAGGACAGGTAAGTACCCAGACCCACTGGTAGCACCGGTCGGTGTGTGTTCGAGTGCTATCTGCCTAGGCAACTTGCACAAGTGGGTCCTCCTACCCACCTGTATGACCCACTTATGGTCCAATGAGCTCCATTCGAGTCTGAATTCATCGACAGCCTCCATTGCGTATTTAAATGCATCGTGATCATATCTTTCATCATTTTTATGATCCCAGAACGGATGTATTCTAAGTTTCATTTTTGTGTTAGGTTTCGAGATTCTCGTCTTCACACGCCAAATCTTACCCGTACCGTGTGTGCATATCCTCGTATAACAATAGGTAAGTGGGGACGTTGATTTTATTTTGGAGTGTTTATGGAGTCATCTTTATTTCATATATTATCTTGCCATTTATGAATGCTATTTTCATGCATATGCTTATCTACTACTGGATGCATTTAGAAATGGTTATGTTGTATCTTTAAATTTCCAAACACTTGTTACTTGCTTTGAATCATTAGCATGGATTATTCGATTGTTGGATGATGATGATTAGTCTGATATGCAATAAATTGCTAGATTAGATGTCGTAGTCGGTTTGGAAACAAATGTATTGGTGCACCATGAAATGGGACACAAAAGTGATATGTAGTCGTACTATCTTATATAGGAGCATATGGTTTAGGATTGACATTTTTCTCATGCTACGACACATCACAATAGGGGTTTAAGTGTTGGGTTATCACTGGGGGGAAGCGTCGATTGCAGACCACCGTGGTGGTTAGAAGTATGCCTGCTGATCATTACGACAGTTGAAAACCTTGGTGATATATTCAGAGAGCCGAGCGTACTGCATTTATTTTCTACTGTGGTTCAGCCATGATTTACTTTTATGCTGTGGTTCGGCCACGATTTACTTTTCTGCTGTGGTTCGGCCACGATTTACTTTTCTGCTATGGTTTGGCCATGATTTACTTTTCTGAGTACTCACAGCCAGCCCTCTCCGATAACCCTATCAGTGTATGTGTGTGATTGTGAGTAGCATGTAACTTATGACTTAGTATTGTTGCTTAGGTGGATAGGCCTAAAATGAATCTCATGCATGTGGGATCATTGGAAATGCGATTGCTTGTTTACGTCTTTCTTTCCATTTACTGAGTTAATAAGCTCACCCCTTGTGTACATACATTTTTAGATGATTTTGTAGGTTTTTTGGTAGAAGAACTAAAGCTAGGGCCACTGGAAAATCTCTAGTGGGAGATTTGTGGGTTCCGAAGGAATTTGGGCACGGTGCCAGGTGCTCATGCGAGGGCTGCGTTGTGAGGCAACAGTAGCTATTTCCAAACATAAATTTTGTTTTTATTCTTTTGATGTATTCCCCTTTTGTGCTCTAGATATTTAAATTGTTATTTCTTGTGTAAATATCATGCCTACGGGCCTATATGTAAATATACTGTGTAATAATTTGAGTATCAAAAGTAAGTGGGGAATTTATAGGTATATATATGACAAGCCTTCCACTGAATTAATTAATTATATTCCTAAATTTTTATGGCATGCTGTGTTGTGGTTACTGTATCAGATGATCTTAGTGGTTTTGGGTTACCTAGAGGTAACCCGATCATTGGTCCCATTCTATGTGAATGGGACGTTACAAGCAACATGTGCCATCCCTCTTTGAACATTCCTATCATTGACTGTGATAGGATTCTACATTGTTCCCTTACCATTTGCCTTAGTATTTTTTGAAGATTCCCCAACAAATCCAAGCCTAAATTTGATATGAGCTAATCTTTGAGCATTGATGATGTCATTAAGCTTTTTACTGCTAGGATCCTCTTCTAGAGTATAGTCATCTTCAACATCTTCATTTTCTGAATCTTCTCTATTAGTCTCAATTCTTCTATAGCCTTAACAAGGCTAGTTCATCTTCATAACCATCAAATTTTGCAAGAATCTCAGCTTGCTCCTCTAACTGTGCTTTCAAAATTACTTTTCTTTGACTTAAGAGTGTTGTAGTCAATGATCTTCTGTGAGAGTTGATACTCAAGGTCATCTAAGGTCCTCTTTGACTTATCAGTTTGCTTTCTCAACTTAAGAACTAATTTTTTTGCCCCGTGAGGTCTTGGATAAACTTCTTGACTTTTTTTTCTTTCTCTTCTGAGTTCTTTAATAGCTGCTGTGAGTTTAAACTCTAGATGTGACTTTTCATCTTCATCTCCTTCTTCTGAAGACTCTTTTTTGCTAGATTAATCTACCTTATTTTCTTCCACATTTATTGAGACTATGAACATAGCCTCATCATCTTCATCATCTAATGATTCTTCAGAATCTTCATTAGATGTGTCACTATATTTTTTGGAAACTAGACTTTTCTTCTTGTCCTTACCTTTCTTGTATCTGTTTGAGAAAATCTCCTTCTTTCCCTTGAGATGGCTTTTCTTTTCACTTCATCTTCATCACTTTCTATTTTTCCTTGGTTAGGACACTTGGCTGCAAAATGTCAAACCCTTCCACAGTTGAAGCATTTAAAAGGCAACTTGTCTTTATATTTCACTATTCCCTTCTTCAAATTCCTGGTGAAATGAGTTGTAGCCTCATCTTCACTCTCATCAGTGTCTTCCTCCATAGGCTACTTCTTCTTCTCCTTGATTTTTAAGTTTTTCATTACCTTGAAAGCAGCTTACTGATCACTGGACTTATCTTTTCTCCATCTCATTTCAAGAGCTGTGAAAGTACCATACACTTGATCGAGGGTCATAGTGTCTAGGTCATTTGCCTCAATAGTTGACACCTTGGAGTCATATTTGGGCAACAAAGATCTCAGGATTTTCTGACAAACAACTGAATTCTTTAAATTGGCTCCCAAACCCTTAATAGAGTTGACCACTTCATTTACCCTGGTCATATAGGTATCAACGTTCTCTCCCCTCTTATATTAGTAGAATTTCAAAATGGCCTCTAAAGGTCGGAAGCTTTGCTTTCTTGATCTTGTCATCTCCTTCATAAATGCTCTTCAGTCTTTCCTAGATGTCCTTAGTTGAGTCACAATCCATCACCTTAGCGATCACACTCTTATCCAGTGCTGAGAATATTACATTCATAGCCTTCTAATTGTAATAATAAACCTTCTTGGCTTCATTGTCAACCAGACTTGCCTCAGGTTCCTTGTACCCATTAAGAATTGATGCCAAAACATCATAACCTAGTGAACCTAGGTACAACTGTATTCTCCTCTTCTACAAGATAAAATCAGATCCATCAAACTTTGGTGCATGTCCTGAATAGCCTTCACCTACCATATTGTCACTTCCACTACCTCTGGATCACTCAACTGTTGATCAAATTATCACTGAGTATCGGCTCTGATACCAATTATTGTAACCCGATAGTCATTGAGAGGGGGAAATCAGTGAGTCCAATTTTGATCCCAAAACCTATTCAATATCTGACACAGCAAACCTTGATACACCTGTCCCTGTTTGCACATAGTGGTATGCGCACTTAGCCTCTCATAGGAATTTCTGAGTGTGCACATCCATTCCTCATTCCATGCACTTTAATTTATGTAATGCAAACAATAAGCGCACCCACAACATAGGGCTTTTATGAGGTTCGACAATTTACCTATGTCCCCGGAGTAGTGCCTGTAAAGGCTTCGTACCTACTCAATACACTACTTTTAACTGCACCCATAGTCGGAAGCACCTACACCCAATTTTCTTAAGTCGAGGCTGAGATGTCACTCGCAATGCTGATACAATGTGTAGCACCCACAACACGAGAGCACCCACTCCCAGTGCTTAGCACCCACTAAGCACTCAATATAAGAATACAATAAATTGGAGCTTATGTCAATGCCCTACAATCAAGCCTTACCTAGCATATATATCCACAACTAGCTAACATGCTTACAGTTCATCCACAACTAACCTAGCATGTATACAATTCATCCACAACTAACCCTAGTATACATATATATTATTGTACATGCATATAATGTAAATCCACGGCTAGGGATCTCACAACCGGTTGACTGTGATGATTGGGAACTTACACTGACAAGTTTGGTGCTCACACCTTTTCTCCCCTTGGCTTCTTGCTCTTCAAAGCAATAACAAGCAAACCTTTCCTTGCTTTCTTCTCTTCCTTATTGGCTTTGAGTTAATGCATCATAAACACACCTCAATCACCTCTTTTACCTCCTTTAATGGCCTAAGAACAATTATCATCAAGCATTTATGTTCATTCAAGGACCAACAAAGAGGGGGGAGCTTCTCATGTCGAAACCATAGCCTTTCCTCACTCAAAATTATTTTTTCTTGCTTTCATTGTGTAGAGCTTGAAAAAAACAAAGAGACAACAACTTGGATGGAGTCATTTGGAGTTAGGGTTAGAAAGTTATGGCCCATTTGAAGTTAGGCCAACCAGAACACTCAAAATAGAATCTTCAGAGAAGTGTGTAGTGTATGCTGGATGCACACACAACAACAGCGCAAATCTGACCATTGATCAGATTAAAAAGTACTCATTAATATTAGTTGTAGGATCTTAGCCATTAGATCCTAGCCATTAGATCAGTATCACTAAAGTCAAAGATGACATAACAATAACTACCTAGCGCAGCTGATGAGCTATGGTATACAAAAAACCCATGCTCACTAAGAGGTCTCAAGTTTGAGGCTCCTGACTATTACCTACTTCCCTCCCTACCTATTAAAAAAAAAGAGTCAAAGATGACATCATGTTGACACAGGCACTGACATCATCAGACACATTGTCGATGCCTGATTTTCTACGTCAGCACAAAATAAGGAGGTTGGTCGGCTAGCTTTATTAATGCTTCATTAATTACGACCGTTAGATCGGAACCGATCTGACTTGATTGCTTCAGATCAAGCTATATAGAATCTCCATATAGGTTCTATGCATGCATGACACACTATAGTAAATTCCAATCTGGTGTAGTGCCAACCTATTGTTCTCCTATGTACTCCACCAATGAGAAGCCTCACGCAAGCATCTTCAGCACTAGCTCTTGCACAAACCATCAGATCTGAATCTGATCGACATGGCTCAATCTGAGTCGTGTATTAAAGATCCCTCTGATTCTCTTATATACACATAAGCCCTTACCTTCATATTTCCAATGGTAAACACCCCCACATCCTCAACTCTTAAAAATTGCACAAAAACCCATCATTTTTCAGAAATAAATTCTGAAAAATCCTCCTAACACTGAGAGCAAACAGGGATTTTTCGGTTTTAAATTTCAAACAGGATTCACAGAAACACGTGTAACTTTTTTATACGGTTTTCGATTGAGATGAAACGAAGTGTGTTGGAACCATAACTAGATGCTCTAAAACTTTTTGGAATACCTGATCATCTGAATCAACCATATAAAAATACCAAAATGCCCCTAGATATTTTTTATGCTGCATCTTCCTTATACGAAATTGAAATGCGACGAAATTGAAGCATTGGAAAGATCATATTTTTTTTGCATCATTAAATGGAGAAAATTTCTTCCAAAAATTTCATCTTTAATGTCGAAACTAGATCCTACTACCATAAAGCTATATTTTAACCATGGATACCGTAACTTCTTCATATAGTATCGAAACGTGACGAAATTAGAAGCATTTTACTAGATAAATTATAATCTACCATTTTCATAAAGAAACAATCTTCCAAAAAATGTCAATTTCACTGTTAAAATTGCCCTCAAGCATGAATAGGCCAATTTTGCCAGTTTTGACCCAAAAACCCATACCACCTACCACCATGAGGCTCTGTTATCTCATCGGTGACACTGGATGCTGCCAAGTGATCAATTTTGACCACGTCACCCAAACTAGCCACGTCATCACTGCCACGTGGTCTAGTTGCCAACGAAGACAACTATAAAACAATAATTTTTGTATGAACCTAGGTCCATAGTTCAACGTGCTGGTTCTTCCTCAGCCACAACACCAATAGCTTTATCTCCACATTGCTTTACTTCTGCAGTTCAGCCTATAGATTCTGAAGCACAATTTGACTCCACTGGATCTTCTTCTACAACTTCACCCGTGGCTCCTTCAGATTGTTCTCCTATGGAGTCTTCAGCCTCATTTGGTGAGTTCTTTATATCTCCTTCCACTGGTATGTCCCAATCTCTCCATCCTATGGTGATGCGCAGCAAGATTGGCACTGTCAAGCCCAGCCCAATGTTTGCTTTGACTACTTCTATTCCCACTAAGCCACGCATTGTTAAGGATGCACTTCAATACCCCAGTTGGCGGTGTGCTATTGATGAGGAGATGCATGCCTTGGAACCACACTTGGTGTCGTATTCCTTGTACTCCGATATGAACGTCATTGGTTGTAAGTGGGTGTTTAAATCCAAGCTTCGTTTAGATGGGTCCCCTTTTTTTTTTTTTTTTTTTTTTTTTTTTTTTT
>NC_056559.1:30294416-30299986 GCF_013358625.1 Macadamia integrifolia | reverse complement strand
TAATACTAGTTAAGTGGACCGAATAATTCGGTTTAATTCGATTCGGCCCGAATTATTCACGTTTTAAATTCAAATTAGTAAAAAGTGCGTTTTTTACCGAATTTTATTTTTGAATTCGGATCCAGTCAGAAATTTTGATTTAATTCGGAAAAATTCTGTTCGGCCGAATAATTTGCAAATTATTCGGCCGAATTGTTAACTCTGGGCTTGACCAACTAAATCGACAGGGACCGACCGTTTATAGACCGGCCCAGTCCGGACCATTTATTAAAAGTGTCGGGCTTGAGCCCGACCCGTTTATTAATGGTCGATCTCAGTTTTGCTACTTGGACCGTCGGGCGCCCGACCGAGACCGGCCTATTGTGCACCGGCTTGGCCCGACCCTTTAATGATTGTAGAATACCTATTTTACCCCCCAAATTAAAGAGTAAAAACAAAAAAATAAAGACATGTTTACATTTTAAATAATGGTTATCTTGGTATCATTTTTTGATTTATTGTCATTTTTTTGGGCTTGCATGAGTAGGCCGGAATATAAGAGCACATTTTAAAGAGGGCCCGTTTAAAAACCGATTAAAGCCCGTTTAACATTAAACATATCCGTAGCCCAGTTAAGACCCGACTAAAGCCTGATTAAGGTAGCCCGATTATAGCCCGAGGCCGATCGACCAAATATAAAGTGTACCATGCCCTCAATAACTAAGCCCGATTAGTTAAATGGGGGGACACAGTGTAGCCTTTGAAAGTCTTCAAGCCCGATTAAGCTCGACCAAAACTGGACTGGCCTGACCGATTGACAACCCTAATTAAGTGAATAATTGAAATAACTATTATACCCTTTCTATTGTTTCTCAAATTTTGTGTTTTACCATTTTGACCACAGAGTTGGGTTCCAAAGATTAGTCTCAAGCCCAAAAACTGCATAGCAGAAAGCCAGAAAACAGAGTTTTCTTCCCCTTTTCTTCTTCTTCTATGGTTTTCAAAAAACAAATAGGAATTTGCAGAATCGGCTGATTCAGATACCGAATCCAAACGAATTCAGGGTGATCCCACCAAAATATACCGATTCTGAATGATTCCAAGATGCAACCCCCCCTCTCCTTCCCTCCCTGGAAATCACATATTCTTGTCATGAGTCTCATGATCAAGACCAGTGTCACTACAGCAAAAACAAGACCAGTGCACTCTGAATCTGCTGTCAATATTCTCCAGATTACTGATACAAAAGAACAAAAAATAAATGAAGCGCGTGAGAGATATTCGCCAAGAAAAGGGTAGTAGCTCCCCTCCATCCTTCCGTGTCTTCTTTGCTCTTTCAACGTTCTCAGAGTCCAAAATCTGTAGCCCATTACCCACACAGACAGAAAGGCTTACCGTGATACAGACATTCTTCGCCTAGATTTTAAAATTACAAAATCACATCACGATCAGAGATTTTCTGTACCGTACAGCCAACACCACCACTAGGGGTGTCAATTCTTAAACTGAACCGGTAAAATCGATCAAACTGAACCGATAACAACATGGACCGAACCGAACCAAAGCCTTATTGGTTTGGTTCGGTTTCAAGTATTGCAGTCCCAAAACCAAACCGAATCGCACCAAAAACACGGATGAACCCGAAACCAAACCAAAACCGGCTCAAAACCTAGACCAAAACCAAAACCAAACCGGTAAGAAACCGAAACACTCCAAAATTCATTAAAAAAAATCAAAATTTGCATAGTTTTGTATACATTTATATGGAAAGTCGAATCCAAACTAGACCAAAAACCAAAACCAACCCGGTTACAAATCGATTTAAGAAACCGAAGTTCAGCAGTTCAACATTTGGTTGTTTCCTAATGGCTCCATACCGGTTTAAAAAATCGATCCAAACAGAAATGAACCTGACAAATCCAAACCGGTACCAACCCGAACCCAAACTGCATCGAAGCCGACATCGGACCAAAACCGATAAATCCTTAATGGGTCGGTTTCGGTCAGTTCCAAAGTCACACCGAAACCGGTGGAACCGGACCGAAACCGCACCAACCCGGACCGTTGATACCCCTAACCACCACCAATCCCTTCCCTTCCCTTGTTCAGCAATTTGCTGGAAAAATGTAAACTACAACACCTCTTACAAGATGGAACACAAAATAATAAAGACTTGATCCATAAGCCATAATTTTAAGGATCAAACAAAGTGGGAAAATTGACAGGGGAGGAGGGAATCGCTTAAAAGCCTTAAGCTCGAACAACCATTCAGGTCCGCTCTCTCTCTCTCTCTCTCTCAAATTGTCGGGACCACCCCTAAACTCTCATTCATAGGGCTGCTGCATTGTAACCACAATGGGGCTAGTAACTACATGCTTTCCATCATACCAGGCCAGCGAACCGCTGCTCATGGTTGAGCTCCCAGGGGAAAGCTTGACGAAGATAAAGAGGTATACAAAATCTATTCCTTTATATCTATCTGTCCACTTTTAATTCATTCAGCTTCCCAAGTTCCAGCTCTTTAATTCATCATCCAACATTGGGTTTTATCAATTATATGGATCTGAAACTTAGAGATGAATCAACCCAATCAAGAGAATGTGTAAGAAATGTTTGTTTGTTTGTCTAAGAGAGAGAGAGAGAGTTGCAAAATTACATTTTGTCTACTCGTCGCCACCGGGTTGTTCACAGAGGTAGATCGTCTACGCTCTCAAATCGTGAAGGATTTGGGGATGTTGAACAGGGGTTATCGATTTGGGGATGGGGAGTTATTAGAGGGTATATTAGGTAGTTCTCCTTTTGGAAGGGTATTTTGGTATTTAGAAAAATATATACTAGCTCATGTAAGGTATATTCTATAATAACAACTGATGGCAGGGGGTCTGAGTATAATTTGGTATTATACAGAAGGTATTTTTCTAATAATGGCATTCTCTAAGGGGTGGCATTGTAAAATACCCTTTTATTTATTGGGAAAAAGAACTTTGTCATTGGCCTACACTTTCCTATGCGTTTCTCTCTCATTTCTTGTGTGAAAATACATCTTCACCCTTTGTTTGGGGGGAGAGAGATAGACATAAGGAGCATTGGTATAAGCCACACTATTAGGACAGAGAACCACATCCTTTATTTAATTTTGGAAAAAATAATTATCTTTGGTTGCACCCTCTACGCCTAAACATAATTGGGCATGAAAAGATTGCTTTGCCCCCAGCTAGCAAATTGAAGATGCCTTTGTTTACCCTCCCATTGGCCCACGTGTTGGCACAATAGCCACGCAATCGAAGACCATTTTATTGCCCTTTAATTTTTCTTTTGGAGGGTGAAAGGTTCTCTAATCCACTAGGGGTAAGGGTACGTTAGCACCTATGTATCTACCTCTCTTCCTCACATTAAATGACTTTGTTGCCCTCCTAGCTTCCTATGTATGATACAATTTTGTCGCATCTTATTGGTGCACTTGGCTATACTATTTGCTCAGAAAACCCTTTTCTTTTTCTTTTTTTTTTTTTTTGAAACAAGTCTTTTTGACATGGACTGCTGCTAATTTTTTAATTCATATTTTGAGAAAAGAAACAAATTACTTACAAAATTCTTTGTGAAGGGGATGTAACTTTTTTGGGGGGAGGGGAGGGGAAGGGGGGAGGGGGGGGAGGGGGGAGGTATTGGGAAAGAGTTTTAGTTATAGATTCTATATGTAATACTCATTTTTACATGAGTTTTAGTAATATATATCGGGGAGGACGTTGGGTTTGCCGCCGGCTTCCCTAGAGCTAGTGGATCAACAAATGAAAGAGTTGGGATGGGAGGGAGGGGCACAGGGGACTTTTCCAAGAGGAGGAGGGGAGAGATAAACATAGATCTGAGTATACCGCTAGCATGCTCAGACTTTTCCACACACACACACACATACATATACACTAGTAAAAATTATACGTGCAAATGCACGTAGGGCAAAAATTAATCAAATGTATATACGAAGAGAGAGAGAGAGAGAGAGAGAGAGAGAGAGAGAGAGAGAGAGAGAGAGAGATGAAAACAATAAAATGGATTAAGGAACTCAATCAATAAGCTTTGCCATCCCATATATACCAACTCTAGTATATGAAAACCAGAAAATGGAGAAAGTATGATGAAAATGTGATTAAAAACCTGAAATATTTGATTGTAAATATCAAGTTAATGTTTAATTACTGATAAACTCAATAAATCCCATCATATTGTATCGCAGTAACAAAGGATTAAACTAAGGAACTCAAGAACGAATAACCACTCCTAACTATTACTGGAGTTAGAGAAAAAAAATGATAAGAATATAAGCTAACCTAAACAATCTAAGTAACCATCTAGTTGTGGTAAATCAATATTGATTTGAACTGGTAAAAAGAGCTCTGCATCTCCAACCACAATCATGTTCTCCTTGGACGGCAGTGTAAGCCTCATAAGTGAGATCATAGCAATGTTGGAGTCTAATTTCAGTTGAAGTGCGTGAGCAGAAGATACCATTGAGTATTTGAACCGAGTGTAGCTGAGGCTATAACCAAAATGATAAAGGGATTCACAATTAAAGAATTTATAAGGCCTTCCAGGGTAGCCAAATTATGAAAGTGGCCTTAGGGACATAGAATTCATGGGCAACTTGTCTGTGTAGTCATTAGTGTACCATGTAAGAGGCAACTTTCCACCTATATATCAAACACTTCAAGTGAAGGGATTCCATCAAAGAATCCAAGTCTCATTAGAACAACATAATTGTTTTCAAAGCCCTATCAATGGGTCCCTCTTTGAGTATCCCAATCATAGTTACATTCTCACCATAGTCTTGGAAATACCATCCACATTCCAAATCAAACCTGAAATAACCAAAAAAAAAAGGTTAACTAATTACACTTTAATATTTTGCAATTTGATTGATAAGACACATTCCTAATATTACTTGCATTTAGTGAATTTGCAATAACATCTTCATTTGAATCATCAAGTCATTTTTGTCTATGGGCTATTACATCCATTGAATAGCAATCAGATACAATGTACCTGTAAACCACAAAAGAATTAAGGAAAAAAATGAATAATTAACTACTAATGTCAAATGGTCTAAAAGGAAAAGAGATCCAAAGAAGGGGAACATTACCCATTAAGATGCCACTCTCCTCTAATAGTCTCTCTCAAAAGTTTTGGGTCATTGGAAGCTAGGATTTCATTAACATTGTTGAAGGAGGACATAACGAACTGATTAACAAAGGAGAAAAAAATACCAATTAATAATACAAACTTCCATAAACTAAAAATAGGGCACGAAAGAAACTTCCGAAACTTACTATGGGTAGAAAAAGATGAAGAGACTACCGGGGATTCGATAGATTTCGATGGGGACTTGTGGCCTTAAAATCAAATGCTAGGGCTTTGAGAATGCATGTAGCGGCATCTATTCATGGGTCCAACAGAGACCCTTTTCTACCTCGTCCGTAGCATCCTTGGGCATTGGCAAAAGAGACGTAGGTGGCTTTGTTGCAGTCTTGTGGGCGGATCAAACTTGGAACACCAATTGAGCAACCATGAGTTCTCTCCATACAAAGAGACTTTTGTTT
>NC_056559.1:30293674-30293775 GCF_013358625.1 Macadamia integrifolia | reverse complement strand
CAAAGAGACTTGTGCGTGGACAATTAGCAAGAGGAATCAGGTCTTTAGGGGATGTGATATTGATTGAATTTCTTATCAAGACAGAAGGAGAGTGAAGTGTG
>NC_056559.1:30256106-30293134 GCF_013358625.1 Macadamia integrifolia | reverse complement strand
GTATTTAAATAAACAATAAGGGTAAAATAGGAAAAAAAAATATTATCCACGAAGCATGAGTACATGCTTTTATATAATAGTATGATATATATATATATATATATAGAGAGAGAGAGAGAGAGAGAGAGAGAGAGAGAGAGAATGCTACATCTTGGCATGTCTACGCCTTGTCTAAATCAAAATCTAGAAATTTATAGAAATTTGCACTACTTTTTCAAGGATGTGTGTGAGAGTTTAAGAATGTTTACTAAAAAAAATTGTGAGAGTTTAAGAAATATTGTGCTTGGCCTTCTTCACTAATAGTCACTATTCTTACAAAACATCATTCCCCTACTCTCCTCAAATCCGGTATCTTATTTGAAAAAAATAACAGAATATTATCTTATAAAGAACTGAGTTTTCTATCAAGACTGGTTGAAGGATGAATTCCTTGGGATAAGCGTTTGGTAGCGATTAAGGGCATTTTGGGCATTCAACTAATAAGGGGGAGTAATGATGAAATGATAATGGTAGGAGTTTTGGTGAACCTTTCTCCATTGATAATGGAAACTTTTCCCCTTACCCCAAATTGCTCAGCTCCGTTTGGTTGCAAAGGGAATTAAAGAAAGAGAGGTGAGAATTTTTAGACCTAAAAAGGAAACTTTGGTAATTATCACCCAACATGATAGTATCAACTATTTAATTTCTTATCGTATTTAGTAATGATGCCTTTAGATGTCAGTTTTTAAAACCAAGGTATTTATATGCAAATTAAAATGAAATTTTATAACCAAATATAGAATAATTTTGAGTTATTAATATTATCATATAGGGTAATGATTACAAAAGTTATTTTTTTTATTTGAAAATTTCACTTCCCTTTCTTTAATTTCACTTGCAACCAACAACATAGCCTCATGGTTGGTTTAAAGAATTCTAAGATGGGAATACCTAGTGCTTAGACTACTTACACACACTGGTGATGCAGCTCACACTTTGGCCCTATTACTGAATATATACCTATCTCTGAGTTTTATTTGGAGAGGAGAAAAGTATATTTTAGTAGGGCAGCTTTCAATTGAGCAATGTTTGTAGAGGTGTATTAGGATTTTTTAGCCTGAATTTCATACGTATGTCAAGAAACTGAGGCGGGTGGGGGTACAATAGGCCCGAATTAGCATCAAATCCACATCTTATGGGTACCAATAGTTTTATATCACCTATAAGTCCACTCACCAAAAAAGACAAGAATTTAGGGAAAATATTATAAGAGCCTCATGTCTTTTAAAAAAAAATTCACAAACTGCTCACAAAAATAAACATGGAGAAAGTTTCCGTCAATAATGTCACACAAATGGTGGCATGTAAAACGATAACATCCACATGAGGTCCAGTCCACATTGTCCATAGATAGAAAACAATAAAAACCCATATGAGAGAGAAATAGTATATTGGCATCGTGGTGATTTTTTTTTTTTCCAATAATAATATCGAAGTCTTAACACCATTGTTATTAGACCTTCTAAAGATAAATCCTATGCTATACCCCTTTTTGCAACATTTTTGTTGCTAAAAAATGAAAAATAAATCAAGTCCTTTATATTGAGAATTTATTTCATATATTTTTTGAATGACATATTATAACAGTACAAAAAAGTGAAATAATCCCCAGAGGTAGACTTCATATTTCTAATGGTTTTTAGGGTTGTTTTATTTCTGTAAACTTTAATAACCAGATTTTTTTTTTTTTTATTTTTTACTTTTTACTTTTTGAACTTGGCACCGTTTGATAACGTTCCGTTTCTGCGTTTTCTTGTTCCCAGAAACGAAGAAACAACTTAAAAAGTGTTTAATAAAATTGTTCCGTTTATAGAAACATAAATCAAAATTTATGCCTACTTACAATTCTAGAAGCGACTTTGACGAAACAAGCCCGACTTGTTTCATTGTTTCTAGAAACAAATTTGAGAGAAAAAAAAGGTTATCGTGCATGATAAATCTCTCAATTATTTAAACCTAAGAAGAGACAATCGAACCCTCTCCCTTTTGGGCATCCAATGATACTATTGGGTTTTTTAATGGCATTATGTCTGCAAAAAATGTTTCGAGAAACAGATTTATCAAACAAAAATCTGTTTTTGTTTCCATAAACGTGAAAAACCGTTTCTGCTATTTTTAGAACAGCATAAATGTTATCAAACTGTGCCTTAGGTTTTTTATACAGTTCTTTTTAGGATGGTTATCGGTGTAACAATGTTTTGTGACGTTTTTATTTCTCATTTAAAAAAAAAGAAGGGAAAGGTTTTCAGGTGTAACAATGTTTTGTGACGTTTTTATTTTTCATTTAAAAAAAATGGAATGGTTTTCATTTAGCCACACTCAGTTGAGGCCTTCGGATGGCATTAGGAGGATATCAGGAACAGTACAAGGGTATTATCAACCCTATATTGTAAGAGGTAGACATTGACAACTAGTGTGGTATTTTTTATGCATTAGGAAAATTTTATCCTAAAAAAAAAAAAAATCACTCTATAACTTTTTCGAAAGTAATAAGACAAATCTGAGCTCTCCATTTTCATTGTTTTTCTTATCCACACCATCTATTCCTATCATAGTTGAGAAAGTGTATACGAGTGCATAGTAATGATTAGAGTATTTATACACATGCAGGACATACACAAAATTAGTGGTTTCCTTTGCTTTTGTTTGTTGGTATATGTCCCGGCTTATTTGGGGCCCTCAGCCTCCTCTTAGGTTTGTCTATAGGTGGATGGTAGGAGCATGGTTTAAAGTATCGGTCCGTATCGTATCGTATCGGTCGATACGTATCCGTATCGGCCCTTACCGATACGATACATTAAATTTTTAAACCCCTTTTGTATCGATACGTATCTTACAATACATACTGATACGCACCGATACTCACCGATACGTACCGATACTCTATGGAAAATTCAAAATCGAAGTGAAATATACGTTTCGGTACGTATCGGTGTATCGGTATGTATCGACCGATACACACCGATACGGTCATAAAATGGCCAAAATGGGTAATTTTTTGAGGTGTTTTTGTTCAAAAGTTGCTGCCAACCATTTTTCTCTCTAACTAAAGTGGAAATCAAGGTTGGGAACAAGGATTTTACATTTATGGGACAACTACAAACCTTGGATTCTTAGTGCGATACTCTCAATTTACTATTTATGCATAATACATGTTATATATAACTTTTTTTAACTATTTTTTTTATGCAAAAATGTATAAAAAAGTGTTTCCTATCCATTTATGTGCGTATCTTAGCGTATCTCCGATACGATATGATACCCTTTGATACGTATCTTAATTTTGACCAATCGATACGGCGACCGATACCGATACTGTAGTCATTGGGTAGGAGTTGCCTTATTTTGTATTTTTCGTTTTTCTTTTCCACGATGCATCATATTTACCTATTAAAAAAAAAATACACAAAAAGGTATATTACTATATATGGATATTTAATTGAATGAAGAAATGATGCAATCTGCTGATGCAAGTACACACCGAGACACAGCGAGTGCAAAAATACCATGTTACCACCACACTGAAGATGTTCATGCTCACCCTCCCATTGGCTTGTGCTTTGACGTGTATCTACGTTGGTAGGATATCGTTCTCCTGCCCTTAATTGAATTAGACTTTCAAATTTGATAGATGACTAACCTATACAATGTCCTCTCTATCCAACGATCGAAATAAATAAACCATCTTTCCACATAGGAAAATAAGCAACTTGTGATGTTTGACATATTAAAAGACCAATATTTTATTTATGGGTTTTTGAGAATATTCCTCAAGTATATAAGAGTTGTTTGAATAAGTACCCATTCAACGAATTTATTGTTGTCATTTCACGGGTAAAAACTTATGAACCAAGTTTTCTAGACCATCGTGAATGGGAATCCACCGTGGCCCATCGTGACCATAGACAATAGGGGAGGAGAAATGTGTCACATTTGGACCATCCCATTATTCTACTATGATGAACAAAATTTAATCCAAAACTTATTATTGTTATTTGTAATAACACCATTAGATGTTCTTTCATGTATGGAGGAACCAAGCTTATCATTTCAGCTAGATGGTCGGTAACAATAAGCTTTTCAAGATGGCCCACCATTTTGCTTCACATGGACAGTAAGTTTTGGCCAAGTTGTATACCTAAAAAATGAGCCACATATTAATTTTTGAAGAAAGAACATTATCAGTCTAGTGTAGGCAACACTAGCACATAGAATCAATGAAAGAGTGTGGGAAAGCACCTTTAGCGCATAGGGCAAGGGGAAGCGTGGTCTCTCATTTTAAAATCACTTGTTTGTTGTGGTCTCTCATTTTAAAATCATTTGTTTTTTTTTTTTTTTCAAACCTGTTTTAATAGATCTAAGGCTTCATTTAAATGGAAGGCTAACATATCGACTGTCTGAATTCATCATTTATGCATACGATTTGTTCCCTAATCCTAAACTTCAAATCTCACACAAAGGCAAGGTTTCAAAACTTAGGATTAGTCTCAACCACTGTTAGTTAAAACGCGTTTTAAACGCGGTTAAGTTTTTTTTTTTCCGTTTAAAATGCGTTTTGCCGTATGTCTCTATACAATGCGGAAAAAATCGGAAATGACCGAATAAAACGTTTAAAACACGTATGCGTTTTTGAAGGGCAAAATAGGAATTTGTTATACTAATTAGAAAAAAAAACCCAAAACTAAACAAAACGTAAAAACCATTCGAAACCCCATTTCTTCCCCAAATCCACAATTCCACATCTCTGTCCGTGACTCCGTGAGATCGTGAGGTGATTCGTGAGAGCAACACGGGTCGGAATTCGGAACTCGGGCCATCAGGCGTTGACAGCAACAGTAGCAGGTCGTCGGAACTCTGCTGTTGAGTCGTCGACAGTAGCAATAGCAGTCTTCTTCTTCTTCTTCCCTCATCGACAGTAGCAATAGCAGTCATTGGTCTCGGGCGCCGACAACAATTGATCGAAGGAAACTCATGCGTCGATAGCAGCAATAGCAGGTCGTCGCCTCGTCGGAACTGGGGCATCGAGTCATCAACAGCAGCAGTAATAGGTCGTCGGATCTCGGGCGTCGACACAGCCGATTGAAGGAAACCCTCTTCTTCTACCTCTTCCTCAGTCCTTAGTCATTACTTAGTCGACAACAGTGAGCAGTCTTCTTCGTCTTCTTCTTCCCTCTTTTTTTTCTTTTTCTTTTTCTTTTTTTTTTTTTTTTTTTTTTTTTTTTTTTTTTTTTTTTAAATGTACTCATTTCTATCCAGACAGGGTTAGAAATGAGTAAATTTGATTACTGTTCCATCCTGCTCTGTAGATCCCTCATTATCTGCCAAGTTTACCATGTAATCCACAGGGGGTGGCTGTGGTCAACGTGGTTCAATAGGGGCCCAGGTTCTCTGTACATTGAATCTGCCCGCAACCCACATACCACACCTTAACAAATGCCAATATGGTGAGGCAGGTCTCTCCCTGGTTGCCACATCCATATGAGTATATGGCATGAGTTTTCAATTTTCGTGGTTACCTTAGCGATTGTGTTGTCAAAATTTTGGCCCTCACTTTTGATTTTTTTTCTCCAGAAAACATACCATATCTTCTAATTCTTTTGCTATCATTGCTATTGTAAGATCCTTTTTTTCTTCGATGCTACTAGTGGTGTATATTATATACGACCTTAAATTCTCAATTTGTACTTTAGGTACTTAATGTTAGAGAAAGGCTTGGGTCGCCTATATGGAAATTCACAATAAACTATCCAGAAAGTTATGTTTTACACAGTGTTTCAAAACTCATAATCGGCATCTGAATCTCTAAGGATCAAGGGCCACAACCCTATAAAGGCTAGGGTGCCATCATAGTCCAGCAGTATGGCTCTGCTCTTAGCCATTGAGTATGCTGAAACAATGGCATCCATGGAAAGCTTTCTAAAATTAGGATCAAGGGCCACAACCCTGAAACCGAAACTTAGCCCAATAAGCCACATCATGGGTACTTACATACCTGTAATGCTTTTCAAGCAACAGATTGAAATGTTGGCATTTTACATCCCTTTTTCTTTTCATTTACTAATCTATGATTTAATTTTTTCATTCATAATACATGAATGTTTGATGTTGATGTAGTTTAGAATATTAGATGCAGGTATACAGGTAATAATCTCTCAAATTACATGAGTATATTGCCGTTTTTTTTGTTTCGTTTTTTTGAAAACTACACATTTAATACTTGTACCGTTCGTTTCCGTCCGTTTGACCTCTTTTTTTTTTTTTTTTTTTAATCTTTTTTTTGACATACCATTCATCGTTTTTATCTGTTTAAAACCCATACCGTACGTCTCTTTTTTTTGCCGTTCCCGTTTTAACTAACAATGGTCTCAACCAGTATTGATATAGATCAATATTGGATTGTTCAAGATTAGACGGATTTATCCTTTTTTTTTTTTTTTTTTTTTTTAACTGGTTTAGACCTTTATACTGATACTAATCATAACAATTGGATTGGCGATCGGTCATTTTGCTTTACTTAAAAAAAAAAAAAAAAAATACAGTTTTGTACAGTTACTGCTGAAACAATATTGGTAATCGATTGAAATTGATCAGATATTGATATTAATCTCGATATGCTATGATCAACTTGATACCAATACTTAGAACCAAACTCGGGATCTATGTCAATCAATATTGATCCAATGCGATTGTTAAAACTATTCTCAAAAGGTCCCTCAATCATCTTCAGTGATTTTTTGTACAAAAAATAACAATCAAATTAAAAGAATATCCGTTCATAAATAAATAATTAATAAAAAAGGAATCCTCCAACCAGCAATTTTTTGAACTTGGATTGTTCCTCTTGCAGCGGTTCTTTTTTCTCCTTTATCTTTTTCTCTTTCCAGTTTTCATACACCTTTTTTTTTTGGTTTAAATAGAAATTAAAGTAGTTGATGAAATTGTTCCTATATGCCGGTGGTGGAAGCCATTGGTATATATGGATAGTTGATACTGTTAGTTTGACCGTTGGATGGATCATGACTTTAATTAGTCACATTTTATATTTCAAAGCCTAATTCAATATTACTTTTTTCATATTTATATGACACTTTGAATATTATTGTGTCCTCTCGTAATCCTAGATTTTCACTACTCTCACATAGTCTTGATTTTTCAGTATTCGTCCCCTTAGAAAAATGTAGGCTGAAACTTATGATGTGAGAAGTGAACTATGCAAGGTTTAAGTTCATTAAAAAAAGAAAAAATGAAAAGAGAGGATCTAGGCAAAGTTTGAAATTCCGGGGAAGAATCTAGATTGATTTGGAATTGGTCATGACCGATGAAGTATCAACAAAAATTGATACAAAACTCGACCCTAATATGCCATAACCCTAGATTTTGGAAGAGGATTGAAATAGATTTGACTAGAATTGAGATATGCCTCTATCATTCTAGCCTATTCGATACCAAATATTGAAACCAAGACCGGGTACCCATGAGTATATAACAATGTTGACATTGTGGATGTGGTTCACAATAGCAGCAATGGTATCAGTCGTCAACGATATCGATATCAATACATATAGACTATATTAAGTAGATAATGGATCAAAAGGTCATTTTTCATTAAAAAATTGATGTAAATAGTGTGTCAGATAGGGGTGTCAATACCTAAATCGAATTGGTAAAATCGCCTCAAACTAAGCCGATTGAACCTAGACCAAACCAAACTGAAGGCTTGTTGGGCTGATTTTGGTTTGAAATATTGTAACCCCCATAACAAATTGAACCATACCGAAAACCGAATAGTCCCAAAACCAAACTAAAATCAACTCAAAACTCATATCGAAATCGAAACCAAACCGATAAAAAATAAAAAATAGTTAAAAAAAAATGTTTGCATAGTTTTGTATAAATTTGGATAGAAAATCAAACCCGAACAAGACAAAAAACCATAACCAATTCGATACTAACTGATACACCGAATCAAAACCAAAACCACAACCAAAACCAAAACCAAAACCAAACCAAAATTTCCTTATTGGTTCAGTTTCTATTTAATCATTCCCACATCAAAACTGAATCAACCAAAATTAAAATCAGATTAGACTGAACCATTGACACCCTTACTATCAGCTGATAGTGTTATATGTATCAATCAAGTATTAATATCGATCACCATAGATATGATCGATTGAATAGCAATACCCAAAAGGGATAATTTCTTAGATCTACTAAGATTAAAACAATAATTACAAAAACAAGTAAATTTATAAGAAAAATAGGTGCAAAATTAAGTATACTTGTTTTGTAATTTATTTTCTTACCTAAAACAATGGTTTTTTTTTGTTTGGTAATACCTTGATAATTGATATCAGTGTGTACCGTGTAGGCAAGGCCACACCTAACAAGAGATGTGCAACGAATGAAGTAGTTTATAATATATTAGGAAAAAGAAAGCTGACGTGAATGGACACAAAAAGAAAGCTGACGTGAATGGACACAAAAAGAAAGATGCAAAGAACAAAACAGTGGGAGGCTGAGGGGTATGGGTTGAGGTCGAAACGAGAAAAGCGGGTCAAAAGATCCACAAACCAGCACTCATTGCAGACTCATCTCCTTTCTCACTGTCCACTGTGACTTTAGTGAAGCTCTGTAAGTGTAAAGCCAACAGAGAGACTCATTCTTTCAACTCTACTTCCAACTCTCATCATCTCCTTCGCCCAGATCCAGGTTTGTTTCCAGTTTCTCTCAATACTATTGCTCTTACTTTCTCCATATCTATATATCTCTCCCACTCCCAAGCACAGAGGCTCTCATTTTTTTTTTTTTGTTTTTTTCCATTTTCTTCTTAGACAATAATATTGATACTTCCCCTTCTCTTTTAAAGCATTTGGGTAGAAGAAAAGCTTTTCATTTGTGTATGCAAGGTTGGGATTCAAGTGTTTTAGCTTTACGTTTTTTCCCTTTGGCTCAGGTGGGATTGGGGGTATTGCTTTTAGGGTTGTGGGTTTCTTGTTTATCAGACATTAAGCTTTTGATAAACAAGAAATGGGGTCGGAATGCTTCCCTGTTCCTCCCTCTTTTTTTGTTTTTTTGGGTCTTTTTATCTTTTGTTTTTGGGGTTGTAAGTTAAGTGTTTGCTTTGTTTGCAATGATATGGTTACTGAAGATCAGAAATGCAGAAGAACGAGTTGCATGTGTGGGTTGTAGGGTTTAAATTGATTCATACTTCTGTGGGGTTTCAGTATTCATTATTCTCTACTCCCTTCTCCTAACCCCTTTCCCTTTTTTTTATTATTTATTTATTTAATTCCTTCCTGATAATTTCATAGGGCTAAATACTTTTTAAGAGTTAATGAGATGAGATAGGAGCTGAGAATAGTTTAATTTATCTATTTATTTATTTTTTCAAGTTTTCAGTTATTCACTGCTCTAATAGATGCATTTTTCTTTCCTGGTATGATGTATCTTGATGAAATGGTTTCGGACTTGCTTTGTTAGAAAGATAATATGATGGAAGTAATGAAGTGTCAAATGGCTTTATGCCAGTGCAGAATTAAACGACAAAAGCAAGAAGTCTTAGAAGGCTCTGGCATGATGACAGTGAGGTTTGTTTAATTGGGTTGATTGAGTTGCATTGTTGCTGTTTGATTGGGTGAGTCGGAAAGGGATGGAAGAAATACAGTCCCAATCGGACAACTATAGGTCATCTTCTTCATCAGCAAGTAGTCCTTCAAGTCGGGTGCCTTCCAGTAATTTTTTCTACTTGAGAAAACCAGGTTCTCTGAGACAACCCATCTCATTTGAGGACTCTCCTGAGTGGGATGACACTGAAATTGATGTACGTGTGGACGAAGGAGGTGACTCAATAAATGTTGCAACTACCACTGCATCTCCAGCTCTGTCCAAATTCAACAGTGGCTCATTTCCATCCCCACCATTGCCGGATCCATCAGCTGTTGCGAGGAAAATTGCAGGGGCATCTGTGGTGTGGAAGGACTTGACGGTTACAATGAAGGGAAAGAGGAAGTACTCTGATAAGATTTTAAAGAGTTCGAATGGGTATGCTTCACCAGGGACACTAACAGTTATCATGGGTCCTGCCAAATCTGGAAAGTCCACGCTGCTAAGATCGATTGCAGGTTCTTATTTATTATTCTATAATTTTATCAGTGTCAAAAGATGATTTTCGCCTACTGATAACAAAACCATGCATGTATTGTCTTTACATTCAAGTACACAAACTACTGAAAAAGAGTGCTTATGACCATCCTGATTGAATGGAACCCCTTTTGTCTGAAAGGCTGGAATCCTCTTTCGATCCCTGAGAAAATCTTCTGTGCAATTGCAATCAAGCAAAACAAAGCCGATGTCTTAACATTCCATCGCTGGATCTCCTGTCTTTCCTAGGAAAAATCCACCGATTATCCTTCATATCTTACATGCAACCGCAAGAGTTTTAATTATCCATGAAATGCAGCTTTCTGAACCAGAATAAACCATATGTCCTTTTCTTTTGTGGACTGTCTGTCTGTTGATAACTTGATAACCAGTTTAGATGAAAAGGACCTAGGTAGTAACTCCAAATAACTCTTCCTTTTGTACTATGGATTGGGGGGTGGGTAGGGAAACTTCTCTCTTCCACATGTGAAATAGTGGCAGCTGTTAGCTAGCGCACATCCCCATTCTTGCAAATGCTCAATGATTAAAACCTGGTTAATGGCAGGAACCTATGAAAAGTCATTGGTGGTGGGGGCAGAATGGTGAGCCTGTAAATTACAATTCGAGCACTGGAGTCAAATCCTCCTCCCACTTCTAAAAGGCTTTGATGGAGAGGAGGAGAGAAGGCAAAAATAGCCTGATACCTATGTGCCTAGATAAAGTCTCAAAAGTGGCCTGACTCCATATCAATCCCTCTTTATAAAAGATTCCTTCTGAATAAGGCATTCACTAAATTCCCAATGTTAATGGTGAGACATTTAATGCCTATCTGTCAACCCAAGCAATGCAATCTTGGGCACGATTTTTGTAATTTATCACCTTACAACCACCGATCTTCTTCAAACTCAGCTACTCTCCATACCCCACCTTTTAGGTCAATGATGCCGTGTAATCTTCACTATGCCCATTATATTCTTCTAAAGCTGTGAAATGAATTCATCTCCCTTCAATCGCAGCTCCCAAACGTGATCCATATTTATGCTCCACTACGGATCTCCGGGCTGTCACATTTTCATTGCTATTGGCTACTTAAATCAGGACTTTATTCATCAAAGCCACCTGTCTTATGACCAATTCCACCCATTTATCTTGGACTACGAGCACATTTGCCATTAACTGCATGGAACTTTCTGTTCTTGTTTTCCTTATTCCACTCATCTCCAAATCCCCATAAATGTGAGTTTGTTCAACCACCTAAAGAAAAGGGCTACGGTGCTCACCTTGTCCTGTCCTATGAGTACTCTTATACCTTTTTAGGACCAGGAGCCCATTCATGACAATTGAGAAAAGGGGATTTGCAAGCATGAACTCATGCTCTCCATGTAGTAGCAAAACCCATCTGCCTAATAGCTTCATTTGGGAGGCTTCACTCCACATGATAATTAACATTTTCCAGGTCTAAATACAAATCATTTCTGTTTTTGCCTGCAAGTGATTGTAGGTTTAGTGGTGCACATAGTTTTCACGGTGTCAAGACGTTGGAGGGCTGCCTAAAGCGTTTAGGTGACAAGCCGCTCGCCTTAAGACGAACAAGGCAATCAATTGTTATTTTTTATTTTCCCTATTTTCTAACATTATTTAGTATGCTACATATACCTTGTATCATAAAAAATGAAAGTTATGCCACATCAAGTCATCAAAAATCAACATTAAGCCACATCAAATAAAAAAAAAAAACCTTAAGTCACATTAAGTTATAAAAAATCAACATTTAGAGAAATCTTCTTGTTCTATAATAAGTTTGACTGATCAAATGATTTTATTTTTACATGAGACATTTTGTATTAGGTAGAGCACAAAACCAGTTTTTCAACTAGTCTAAGATTACTTAAATCTGACTTTTAATGACAAAGTTATGTTTCGGTCAAACTTGTTTTAAAGTGCACGAATGTTGTTAGAATTGCCTAAATGAAAATAATTTTATGGATATCAAAACAAAATATTATTTTACCAAAATTTTGTTTTTTAACAATGTTTTACTATGATAATTGATAAGATTTATGGAATTTTCAGAATTGAGAAAAACCCCAACATTTGAAAGTTGAAAATCGCCCGTACAACAAAATATTCAGTTTTTGTTCTTGGGTTGGGGTTGACTTTTTGTCCTTCTAGAATTTGATTTTAAACTATTTTATCGGATTCAAATAGGGGATATTTGCTTATTTATGAATAATTTCTTAAGTAAATGAAATAACAAAATGGCATAAATAAGTGTTGTGTCTTGCAGTAAGGTACCAATGCAATAAGGTGACGGTTGCCCAGACGCCCACTAGGCCACCTAGACGCCTAGGGCTAGGCAACGCCTTGACGACTGTGGTGTTTCATAATTCAATCTTGTGGCACTAAGTGGTTGATAATGAGTTTTTGTTTTTTTTTCCCCCGCCAGTGTGTGTGATCTAATAAACTGAAATAGTTTCACTTCCCTCTCATTGTAGGTAGGTTGCCTGGGTCAGCCAAAGTGTATGGTGAAGTGTTCATAAATGGGGCAAAATTGCACTTGCCATATGGTTCATATGTAAGTTATCAGTTACATGTTATTTGTGGTTGATATATGCATTTGTACATATAATACCTAGAAGGAAGTGTATGTATTTTTTTTCTTCTTTTGTTTTTTAACCATTTCTACATGCCACCAGACCAAAAATTCCTATCATGCTTGCGTATCATTATTCTATGGTAGCCATTATTCTTATATACAGCTAATCCTGTCCATGCTGATTAAGAGATTTCCCTTTATGAATTGGGGGACTTGGGCAAGTCAGCCGGCATCTGTAGCTGTAGTATGTAATATGTATCATGTCCAACCGGAAATGGTTCAGTGTCAACAGTAACTTCTGAGGCCCCCCCCTCCCTCCCTATACCATTGTTTGTAGTCTCTACTGCTTGAACTGCTGCCAATTTACCATAAGTAACAGCACACACTGAGTTTGGTGCTTCAATGAAGCTCCATGTGGCATCATGGACTTGAAGAGATTGAATGGAAGTTTATCAGTGAAGATTCGGTTACACTTCTGAAGCTGTCTTGCCTGGAGACCAAATTCTGTTAGAAGTTGGGGAGATTGTTCTGCATTTGCGGTTAGGGAAATTTCATTGTCTTTTTATGCCTGCACTTTACAGATGGTAAAATGTTTAGAACTAGAATTATTACAATTTTTTTAGAAGACCAGAGGGATACTAAAAGCCCTTGTCTAGATCTTTTTAGAGCACAAAAGTAACAAAGATGATATACAAATATAAAAGATTTGTGATGCATCCCGGTCAGGGTCATAATCATGTCAGTTGTGGGCTTGGCATGGATCAAACCAGATCCAATCAAGTCCGTCTTCTTCTCGAAACAGATGCTGCCAGTAGGGTAATGTAGTCAATGATGAAGCATGATTAGATTTGGCCGTTGTCAGGCACTCCTGGTTTATTCTATAGTCTTGCTTCCCTAATTTTAGATTTCTATTCTTCTTTTAGATTGTCAATTCTGGGATAACTGAAACATATCTTTGCAAGGCAATTAGAATAGGGAGAAATTGAGGATTGGAACATCACTTTGCATAACTTCCCCGCTTCCTGCTAGGGTTTGGATTGAACAGAGCTTTCTTAGAATAGAAGGTTCATGACATTGTGCTTTCCTTGCATTTTTTTGCATGTTCCTATTTTGCTTTATCATTTTTCTTGATTTGGTCTTGCAATAAAATCTGTTAATATGTATATGCACATATCATAAAAATTCAATTCATAGAGTGAATCTTAGAATCAAGGTTCTGCTGGAGGGCAAAAAGGATTTGTATTTTTCTGCCCATCTTTGATTAAGTCATGAGACCTTCGATGGCGTTCTTTCACTCGGGTGGCAAGATCTGGCAAGAACGGTTTTGATGCTCCATGATGGAGTTCTCAATATATTGAGAGATTTTCTTTCTTTCTTTCTGTGAGAGCAAAAGGCCAAAGAGATTGAACTAGGTGGTTTCGGTTGGCACTATGATTGTTCCTTGGCATATGAAAACCAAAACTTACTAAAGTAGATATTCATATTCTTAATACTATCTTTTAATTGTTCTTTGGTAATTGCTCGTTGAAGGTCAGGGTGTTTACATGGATTCTGTTTTTCTAATTCTAGGGTTATGTGGAGAGGGAATCCACACTGATTGGATCCCTTACCGTGCGGGAGATGATATACTACTCTGCACTTCTACAGCTTCCTGGATTTTTCTCGCAGAAGAAGAGTGTGGTGGAGGATGCAATCATTGCTATGTCTTTGGGTGATTATGCAAACAAATTGATTGGTGGCCACTGTTACATGAAGGGTCTTTCTAGTGGTGAGAGAAGGCGTGTCAGCATTGCCAGGGAGCTTGTAATGAGACCGCATATCTTATTCATAGATGAACCTCTTTATCATCTTGACAGGTTTCTGACCTTAACCAAATATCATTTTATCCCAGGAAACTAAAACCATTTGGTAGTTACCTAAAGACTGGTTTATCAATAACTTATTGGATACTTAGGACACATGTGGGGTAGGGCCTCCCGTTTGATGTTTAACCAAGGAGATATTCTCTTCTGAAAGGTCATCAAATGCAATGATCCTAACTATTGGATCTTTCTTTTTCATATGGTTCCAAGAAAATGATATATCTGAGTGCTGGGAACATTTCTTTTGGCTAAAATTTGGCCTTCAGAAATTTCTTGGTGTGATTTATTGTTTGACATGGGCCACACCCTTGTGCCATCTTTAATGCTGTTCTTTGGCTGTCTATCTACGGCACTTTGCCTTTTTATTTTCATGTCCCCTACACACGAACCTGTTATACTGTTTTCTTTCTCCTTATCTATTGACCAGCTCTTGTTTTAACGTTTTTTTCCTTTTGTCCAGTGTGTCTGCACTTCTGATGATGGTGACTTTGAAGAAACTTGCAAGCACAGGTTGTACTCTAATTTTTACCATGTACCAGAGTAGCACAGAAGTATTTGGCCTCTTTGATAGGATCTGTCTTCTTTCAAATGGAAATACATTATTTTTTGGAGAAACACTGGCTTGTCTGCAGGTGAATATTGATCTGATGCTCTTTCTATTCTTTTTTCCTGGCTTTTTAGATGAAGTACTTGATATTTTGGAACTAGTGCAATTGGCTTTGCTACCGTATTTGATGCCCTGCAGATATTTTACGAGGCATCTTGTTTATTTCATTATTCCCAATTTTGGAGGAAACTAACTTGAAACTTTTTCTTAATAGCATTTCTCAAATGCCGGGTTTCCTTGCCCAATAATGCAAAGCCCCTCTGACCACTTTCTACGTGCGATAAATACAGACTTCGACAGAATTATAGCCATGTGTAAAAATTGGCAGGTAAATTAAATGCCTTTGGGAATTCCAAGCTTGAGTTTCATAGATATAACTTTCTTCTTCTGTAGCCGCTGGAGGGAAATTATAATGAATGGTGAAAAATTGGATGGTTAACGTATCCATATTGGGCTGATATTTGTCTTCTGGAGTTTCCTAGAAGGGAGTTTCTGATTGGTGGTTCCACATGCTTGCATGTGTCATACTTCTTTTTCTATGTTGTTCACACTTTAAGTTGTTTATATACACTGACCATGCATATGATGTATTTATCCAACATTAAAGGAAAACTAAAACTATACATAGTGGAAACAGCTAGTGTTATCAAATAGCGAATACAATGGTGTTATAAAGGCAAAGCCTACGAGACCACCTCAGTGGTTTGGGGCATGGACCAGCTCTTGCATGAGTCTGGCAAATGATTGCCCAAGTCCACTCATATGTATGCTATTTAGTCCTCACTTGGGCATCCACTCACGGTTTTGACAACCTAGGAAACAATTAAAGTTAAATATTTTTTCCTCTTTCGTCTTTTTGAGCCTATCTGTTCATTGTAGTTTCACTTAAAAAGAAGTTAAAAATACTAAAACAATTATAAACATCATCTTTAATTATTGTAATTATTATTTCTGTCATTACTGTGAATTTTTTTGCTATAGAAACATGACAGGGAAGGCAACAATTTTTACAGGATGACCAGGGGGATTTTTCATCGGTGAATATGGATACTGCTGTTGCAATACGCACCCTTGAAGCAACGTATAAATCATCTAGTGATGCTGCAGCAGTTGAATCCATGATACTGAAACTCACAGAGAAGGTGATTATCGTTGATAAGTCTTTGCCCCAGTATGGGATTTTTTGGTAGCTTATGGTTGCCTACAAAGTAGTTGCACAATGCTAATAACCCCTATTTATGTTCAATCTTCCCCCCGAAAAAGAAAATGGATTGCGTAACATTGTAATGCGAAATCAATCCCGAACCACAGAAAAAATCAGTGGGAGATCAATTGCAACAGGGCTGATGATTTAGGGATGAACAAAATATAAAATTCTTTTCTCTTTCTATCCCCTCCCCCCCCCCCCCCCCCCCCCTTTTTATATTTCTTTTTACATAGGAAAGCAAAAATAAAAAAGGATATGACTTGGGTATCCTACCTAAGCCTTGATCTGCTTCACACCGACCACGCTAAGCCTCTCACCTTGCAACTGTATCTCACTAGGAAAGACAATAGAAAGCCATCATTTTTTCTTTTGTCAAAAATTGTTGGCTTAACTACAGCCCTTCTTTTTTCATAATCTCAACGAAAAACAAAGTGGGAAACCACCATTATGGTAGGAGGGTCCCTTACAATAATAGTAATTCTCCTAGCTAAGGGAAGAGTCACCAAAATAGAAACTAGTGACTGTAAAAATAGTAACTAAAGTACTTAATTGCTCAACTACCTGGTAGCTAGCATTTACAATAAAAGAAACTACTAAATTAGAGCCCATGGTTGTCAAAATGCTGCTGGAGTATCCAGCAGAATTTTCTCCACTCATGCTTTTTGTAATCTTGTAGAAGATCTTCACGCAATCTTCTTGTAATATTCTAGATGATCTTCAAATCAAATCTTCTGGGAGGTCTTAAAACCAGATCTGCAGGTTTGTTCCAGAATCCCAAACCTTCTTTCGTTTCCCTTTGATCTGTATCACCTTGTCCAAGATTCATACATTCTTCTTTGCACTTTTTTTTGGGTCTGCTTAAGCTTGGAAGTGATTCATCAAGTATCATCTCATGGCATATACATTATAGATATGCAATTTTTGACCGTGTCTGGGATGTGAGTGTTTGTCAGTGCTTGTGATAGAAGGGTACTCATGCATTTTCTTTTGGGTGGGTTGTGAATTAAAACATCAACCAATGAACTAGACTGATTTCATGGTACTCTCATACATTTTGTATTTAGGGGATAGTTTCCACTTTCCCTAGCTCTCTTGTCATTTGATAAATTCCAGTTTGCTAATTAATAGATGGTTATGTTAATCATTGTTATGCTTCTCCCTCCTCTGCTGCCCCCACCTCGCGACATGGACATTTTTCCTTTCACAAAAATCCTACTGTCACCCTTTATCTTTCTACTTCAGCATCGTGTGCTCTTTGAGAATTTCTTCATTCATTAGAAGTCCACCCTAGAATGTTTTTGTTGGCTCTGAAAATCCCGTGGTAAATACTTCTGGTAATGAGTTTGGGAATCCAGGAAATGTTGGTTCCAGGTTGGGGATGGGGGAGGTTGTCAGATTTTTTTTTGTGGCCAGAAGCAAATTGTCAAGAAGGATTATTGTGGATTTTGCAACTTGTTGCCTTGCTTCAGAGGTTTGTTATTGCATTGTTGCTATGCCATCTCCATTCCTTGCAACAAGCACACTTTGTTAAGAAGTAAACTGGCATTTCTTCTGTGTGAATCTCACCAACTAAAGGGCCATTACCCATTGCTGGTCCCGCCTATGCGGGGTCCTAGGAGGGGTGATTTTGGAGTTGACCCTAACCTTTGTGGCATTTTTTGCATAAAGTGGCCGCCCTCAAGACTCAAAAGCCTTGAACCCCGGCATTTTCCCTGGAAGCCTGAACCTTTTACCATGACCCTAACCTTCGGTGTGAAGCTTATTGACTGCTCCTGTTGCCTGCTTCTTATCCTGTTTCCTTGCAGTTGTAGCAATTCCAGCAGTAAACTTATGCCTGATTTTGCCACACTGAGCTGAGCACTAGATAACATAGTTACTCACGCTGATCTACTTATTTTTTCACATTATCTGTATTTACCAATTTTGATGTAGCTTGCAAGAAATGGTATGTATAGTTATTCTTTCTGTCCAATTTTAAACTATTCATGGTTTTAACGTTTGAGTAACCTCCCCCTCCCCCAAATCTTATGCTTTCTATATAATATCCTTATTTCCAGTGTTTTCTGCGTTGGATGTCAAAAAACAGTTTAATACATACTCAACCTATGCATTTTGTTAGATGTGATAAGCAAAAAAAATTGGCCTTGATGTGCTTGTCAGAAAGATAAGACAAAGTCCTGTTGTCTTACTATTTAGGAATTTCTGAATTTTTTTCTGTGTACTAACTCCATCATCTGCAACTAATTGCTCAGGAAGGTCCACTTCTCAAAAGCAGGGGCAAAGCAAGTAGTGCTACACGAGTAGCGGTTTTAACCTGGAGGTCTTTATTAATCATGTCAAGGGAATGGAAATACTTCTGGCTTCGGCTGATTATTTATATGCTTCTCGCACTCTCTGTTGGTACAATATTTTCCAACATAGGTCATTCCTTGTCAACTGTAGTGGTAAGTTTTTTTCAAATTGCACACTACCTACTGCACTAAATTTGGATTCTCTCTCTTTTCTCTCTCTCTCTCTCTCTCTCATGTGCAACCTAAGAAGGAAAGAGTAATTAATGGGTTCTAGGTTGGTAGAGATCATCATGCCTTAAGGGGATCTTGATGGGGCACCAAAATGTGCAGCAGAGCCATAATTTTCTTTTATGAAGATCTCCCATGTTTTGGAGCTTTGTTCTCAGACATTTAGCTCCAACTTTGGATGGAAAAATAGATCTGACATCCCGATACTATTTTTGACTCAAATTAGCATGTAAATTTGACTAAGAAACATATTAGACCCACTGAAAATTAAACAACACTACCATGTGACAAAATTTCCCCAGTCCCAGCAGAAAAAATTCCAAAAATGAAAACGAGAAGAGAGAAGCATCTAGGGGCCCTTTGAAAATTTACCTACGCGTACCATTTGACAATTATCCTACCTGGTCAGGTCTCGGAACTTGAAATCGACGATTCTTCAGCATTTATTGGCCCTTTTATTAGGTATCAGTGGCTCATCTCTCTGTCTCTCTCACGTAGTGGTAGTGTGCAGTATCTCCTTAGGTGCTATAGAAATATTTCTTTTCTCATTGATGGATCCCTCCCAACTGTAGGAATATAACTGTTACCACAGTCACATACAATTTATGAACTGTTTCTTTCTTATTTTATGAACCATTCTTTCCTCTGAATGAATCCACAATTTTCTGGTCTTTGGCAGATCCTTGTGAAGACCTTCCATATGTGCAGCACTGGATTTAACTTTTAGTCTTAATATTTCGTGTTGAGAAATGTGTCCACGATAGGGGGAGTGTCTCCATCGTGGAATGCACCATAGTCTAAGCGAGTTAGGAAGAGTTAGTTTCCTAGTCTAAGTAAGTTCCCTGTTATGATTAGGCTTTAGAGTCCTACTCAGAGTATGTAATTGTTTCAAATTAAATAGAAAGAGAGTGGCTGGCGGTAGGTTGTTAATAATCATAAAACAATCAATCAATTGCACACGCCTTCCTCTCCAATCCCTTTCCCTCTCTTTTTTCTTCTTCTTTGATTCTGGTTCTCAAATCTCTATATTTAGGACATAGGGTTTGTACATTGTCCATGGCTGATCAAAGAGTTAAGTTTGCAAGAATTGCTTCGGAGATTTGTCCATCTCTTTAAAGTGTAGAGGGTGAATGAAAACAAGTTCACCTCTAGCTTTTTTTTTTTTTTTTGGGTTGGGTGGGGGGGGGGGGAAGGGGAATATATCACTCACTGCAAATGGCCAAAATGTTAGGGAGAGAGCAAGCGAGAGCGAGAGAGAATGGGGAGAAAGTGATGCAGCCTCGTTGGAAGCTACGGATTGGGAGAGTCAAGAACACACTCTACCAGGTGTGTTACCGCGTAATATGAACAAAACAGAGAAAAACAATGCAAGGGGAAAGCTGCAACTCTTCAAGGATGCAGTGAAACTCTCTGTGATTTCAAGTTTATACACCAAGAGTGTCTCCCAAAACAAATTCTAATTCCATTCCAATTTACAATGAGCAATGCTCCTCTAATTTATAGAAAACAAAAATTCTAATCTACGGCTAAGATTAAAGCAAGATAGAAGGAAACTAGACCTAGGCTTACATTGCCAATAAAATAAGAATCTAAAAAATTACAAAATCCAAAATAACCATAACTAACTAAGCATAGGGCTGACTATAGAAGTGGGCCAGATAATGGATCAAGCTCTCAAATTCGTCCCAAGCTGTTTCTCCTTCCAAAACCGTGCAAGCATAGCTGGTCTTTAAAGTTGTCCTGGGCTGGTGCTTCAAGAAATCATCCAACAATAGGACATAGGTTAATCTCCAAGATTGGATATTTGGATCCTCATGATCAACATAGTAATTCTGAATATGGCAAGTAGACGTGCTGCCATGTTGGCTTCGTACCAAAATAATGACATGAGGGCGATCTCTCAAATTGTGGACCCATGTGGCTGCTAGTTAAGTGATCCTCCAAGTCAATTTTTTATCCTAAATAAAGCTTCTTGAAATAGAAGATGCTGATCTCTATATGACATGTATGTCCATTACTATAATTTCCAGATTTAAAACTTTCCTAATATAGATCATCACCCAATTAGGAAATAAGTCTGTAGGAGTTTCCATTATTCCAATCTGAGTCGCCTTTGCCACATAGTTTACTTCTCCTTCATGGCCAATCCCAAGCTGCCATAATAAGAAACACTTCAAATGGGAAACCGTGTGAACGAAGGTTTCCATATGAAAATCCTCATTCCAATTAGGAAAATGTATTTCCACAGCTGAATCTTTACTTTCCATGATAGAAACCTTCCAATTAATGTAAGGTACTGCTGAAATGTCAGATAGGAGCTTCCAGCAGTAGAAGATGCCAACTCCAAAGTGCCAAGTCCTCTCAATAGTCCAGATTTGTGACAACTTTCCAAAATCCAGATTTTCCAGAATTTGGGATAGTTTGGAAAGTTCCAAATATAATGAGCTCAATGTGGACTGACATCAACATTGGGGGATTACCCTTTGATGAGGTGTCATGACTCATGAGTTGAAGAGATCTTCTAGAACCCAAATTTCACACGGGATGCATGGGCTGAACCAACCTTCTGAATCTCCCTAAAATATGAGGACGGCCGTGTTGAGCTTCAAATTGATCAGATTCAAAATCCCAACCTGCATCAGAAAGAGATATTACTCCTAAACTGTTTTTTTCTGTCCTTGGGATCAGGTATCAAAAACCATCTGTCAGATTCCATCATACTCATTTTAGTAGTGCAAACAATCTGAAAACTGGCTGTGACCGCCATAGTCGGTTACCAGCTCTCTTTACCCTTTTCTGATTGCATGGCTGCAATCATTTACCAGCCCATTCTATGGCTATAACTTGACCCATTCTGCTGTAGCTGGCACAATAACCATAGTGCTAAGCTTCTGCATTTTTTTTTATATAAGTAAATGAAAAATTTAAAAATATGGATGTTTGTACTTTGGAATCATATGTTAGCTCTTAGCTGTAGTCCTTCAGAAGTTCAGTGAGTGACTTTAGGATAACTAGTTTGTTGACATGTGAACTAGACAATTATGACTTTCCTGAGGTGCCTAAATCTGACCATGTTATTCATTCTATAGAAATGCCTCCTTTCAAGTTTCTTTTTGAATGAAATTGTCTTCATTGCTGATTGTAACCTGTTTGGTTATACCATATTCATGCTGATTGTGTATGTGTGTTTTGTGAAGTAAATTTTATCTGGTTTTCATGTGTATATTCATATGCATATACACATTCAACATGCAGAGGCAGTCATTCATGGAGCGAGTTGTTTTCTTGAATTGCAGGTCAGAGTTGCTGCAGTATTTGTATTTGTGTCATTTACTTCCCTGCTAAGCATTGCTGGATTACCAGCTCATATAAAAGAGATTAAGGTAATCTTGAGTCCCATCCTTTACCATCTTTTACCTAATTATAATATTGTGGTGTATATTGAATTAGTATATCTTATAATGTGTGAGGGGGGAGGGGTTGGCTGAGTGTGTGTAGGAAACGCTGACCTCCCTGTACATTTGGGGTGGTTAGTAATGCCCCTATTGTTGACTGAGAAATTTTACCCACTGATGTAAATAATTTTGTCATGAAACACAAGGGCATTTTTTTAAAATGACCCTCTTAGGTAGATCATTTTTAGAATCTATTCAGGTCCTGCTAGTGTGAGGTTCAACTCAATTCAGACCTTACTAGAAGAGACTTCCACTATTATTGTTTATCAAGGTGGCATTTGGACTGGTCTTGGCATTTTTCATACTTTATCAGACACATTTGCCACTTTGGCTTCCCAGGTGAATACCTCATACCATTGGAAGCCAAGGTCTACAAATGACTGAGGGGATGATCTAAACAAGTGAGTTGCCTGGCCTATACTTTGTACTGGGTGATAATTTCCCTTTTTGAGGTGTTTCTGTATTTTGTTTTCTGTTTTTATAGGCTGAAATTCTGCTAGTTTGAAGTCTCAGCATTAGCAGTTTTTTATCTTTGAAAATTGTCATAGACCATAAATAGCATAACGGATGAGATCTCTACTGGGGGTTGAGGGTCTAAACATTCTGTTCGCCTGTTCAGCCATCTAGTTTGGACAGTCCATTGTCTTGGTCATGGAGTTGGATTGGAAAATGGGTCCTACTGTTGATTTTCCTGTGGTGAGGGTCGCTGGTGAGTAAACTGGACCTTGGAACACTGTTATTTGGTAACGTTTCCTTCTGGTACCTTGGAAATTGATCTCAGAATTCTGAAAATTGTCAAAATTTATAACTGAAATGAAAATGAACTGTATTTCAGGTCTAATTTCCATAGGTAGGAAAATGCTTCAAGAGAATTCTTTCCATGTGAAGAGGTTGGAAATTGCTTCTTGTTTGAAACAGCCTGCATGGCAACTTTCAAACTAGGTGGATATATTACAAGTACTTGGTTAATCACATTTCCATTACCTAGATGCTTACCGAATGACTTCCGATAGCCTAACCCTTTTAATAATAGTAGAGACTGAAATTACGTGTCAGGAAAAAAAAAATGTAGAGATAATTTTCTTTAGACTAGCTGAAGTAAATGGCTTGTGAATAAATGCTGTAGCTGTTTGCGTTTTCCATTGAATGAAGCTTCTTTATGCATGTATCTTTTTTGAAGGTTGCCATATTTCTTTCCAGGTATACATTCATGAAGAATCAAACGAGCATTCGGGAGCGCTAGTTTTTCTACTCGGACACCTTCTCTCCAGCATTCCCTTTCTGTTCCTCATATCGATTTCATCGGGCGTTGTTTTTTATTTTCTTGTGGGGCTACGAGATGAGTTTAGCCTGTTGATGTACTTTGTGCTGAATTTCTTCATGTGTCTGCTAGTAAATGAAGGGCTTGTGCTGGTTGTTGCTTCTATTTGGCAAGAGCTTTTCCAAAGCATTTTGAATCTGGTGTCTGTTCATGTGAGTGACACTCCTGTGCCTTCTTTTCAACTTATTTTGTTCTATCCTACTAGATTTTGAGTTTTGACCAACTCAGATGCAGCTTCCTGCTATATCAGTTTTCTAAATACTGACACAGGCGATTTATGCTCATAACTTGTAAGCTTCATATACCTTTGAAACTGTTAGGAGTTGTGCTGGACTTTGGCTCTAGATGGAATAGTGCCAGCGTTGGGTTTGGTTAATCTGATTCTTTGGTTTTCAATTATTTATATTGGAAGTTGGAATACTTTTCTAGACGACATTAGATATGTATGCCAGACAAGAAAGTGTGCTGCAGACAAGTGGGTGAATATATCGTGTTTAATTTTAGGTAGCTGTATTTCAGGTCAGAAGTCGAGGACTTCTGGAAATTTGCTCATCTGATTTTGGGCCTTACTGAGGCAATTTTTCCTTTTCCTGAGGGAACTACGATTTGAACCCTTGAATCTTCAGCTTGTTTGGATGACTTTAACAAAAAGATCGTATGAGTAGATGCTTGATCTAAGCATGCCTTTGGAATATTTATTTTTTAATCATAGCCACTAATTTGACATTGACTTGATGTGATGATACTAATAGTAACATAGCATGAATCGGCCTCCATATTTAACAATTGAATGTTTTTGCAGGTGATAATGATGCTTGTGGCAGGCTACTTCAGGATTCGTAACCAATTGCCTGGACCAGTATGGAAGTATCCATTATCGTACATTGCTTTCCACACATATTCTATACAGGTTAGTTGTCTCTTTGAGCTTTCATGTAATGTTAGACACTTCTGAGATAATGATACAGTTTTTTGCCCCCTTTTGCTTCCTCTGCACATTAAGTCCCTCATTCATACACACTAATGTTGCAGGGTATCCTGGAGAATGAGTACATTGGGACATCCTTTGCAGTTGGGCAGGTAAGAACCATTTCCGGGGAACAGGCTCTTCGCAGTGCTTATGACATCTCAAGTAGTAGTAATGCGAAGTGGGGAAACATATTGGTATTGTTTCTAATGGCAATTGGGTATCGCATTATCTTGTTTATCTTGCTGACTTTTCAGGCAAGAAAAAACATGTATGCTTGTAGTAGGTTTTTTGGGTGTGACAGAAAAACAGCTACAGCAAGATGAAGGTACAAGTTTTAGTCTTGTTGGGTTCTGTAGCTTGTATATTTGGTTCTATTATGTTTTGTAGCATTTTAAAATCAGAAACCTGTGATGTATGATTATCTTTATGGTGTCAAAACATGCTCCATTTCTTATTGCTTTATAATGGAATAGATTTAAGTTAATGCTGGGAGAGAAGGAGAAAGTTAATGCCATGGGACAAATTGTTATCTTTTATAGTTGGAGTGTCTTGCAGCAAGTGCAGTTGGAAGGGATTGACCTACTGATGCATAGCCTGTTGCTACCTTGGAAATGAGGTGGTATTCCATCAGGTTGAGTCAAATGAGTGGTGTAGCACTGGTTTCAAACCTTTAACTTAATGTCAATACAGGTACAAGAAGTTTAATACATTGGACTTACAGTGATGAACCCCCATTGGTTTCATTTGTGCATGTAAATGTACTCTTCCTATATCTGCACATAAGCACTCAGTTATCGATGTTTCTATCACTTGTGAATCCGGGTTGCCTTTTGCGAAAGAAGAGGGTGTGGGGCCTGCCCCCCTAAAGGAAAAATGATGTTTCTGTGAATACTTCTTTGCGCCACTCCATTGCTCTAGAAACCACACTACCCATAGAAAACACTTCTCTCTCCACTTTCTTCACATACCATCCATTGTTGTACTTGATTGCAATAATGGAAGAGGGGCTTGCTTCCCAACCAACTCCACTTACTGTTCTCATACTTAGGCCAAAAACAAAACTACTTTATTTTTTCCCCCTTGGATGGGAGCTCAACTTGGAATCTATTAAAAAATAAAAAAAGGTTGGATGTAGATTGCAGTTGGCTCTCACCACTCTGTCCTTTATCATGTACCTAAATACATTTCATTCTTAAATTATAGGTTTGGGTGGAGAACTAGCCCAGATGGGTAATGGATCGGGTTAAATCCGAACTTCCTTGCTCTGGTGTGATGCAGCTGCAGTGCGCTCCATCAGCTCCACAATGAATCGATCCAAGTTTCTGCCCGATGACCCTCCCACCGCCATTGCGTTCTCTAATGTCTTCCTCAGCCTCTTGATCTCCTCCCTATACTTCTCCCCATCTTTTCCACTCATCAGACGGTTAATCTTATCAGCTACTTCATCTTTCGTGACTTGATTCTTTCTCCGGCAGAGATCCATCCCGATCCTCCAATCATCCACCACTAATTTCCTGTTAGTGAACTGATCCGTTAATAGAGGGAAGCACAGCAGTGGTACCCCACACGAGATGGTCTCTAATATGGAGTTCCAGCCACAATGGGTCAAGAACCCACCAACGGCCGGATGCTTCAGTACCTCCATCTGACGGCACCACTGCACTATCAACCCTCTCTCTCCCATCTCCTCTCTAAACCCATCGGGTAACGGGTCACCCTCGTTGGAAACCACAATATCCGGGCGGAGCACCCAAACAATATTGGCTTTGCTGAGTTGGAGCCCCTTAGCTATCTCCACGATCTCCTCCTTGCTTACGTGGGCGTAGCTACCAAACGACACGTATAACACCGAACCATGTGGCTTGGTGTTGAGCCATTGGGTGCAGTCACTCTCGGACCATAGGCTCGTTGCGACGAAGCTCTTGGTTGGGAAGATGGGACCCACCGCGTAGAAAGGTTTCTCCAGTTGTAAGGCGGAGATTGTGTTAGGCTCCAGCTCTTGTACGGTGTTGCATAATACGAAATCAGCTCCTCTGGCCTCTTCAAAGCTTTTGCAGATGATTTGATGACAAACCGTCGTTGTATCGGTATCTTGTAGGTATGATGTTAGATCGGTTGGTTCGATCGACGCTACACCGGGTATGTAATCTATGGTGTCCTTTCTCTTGTCTGTACCGCCAACCCACATGATCATGTAAGTAATGTTACCCAGGCTAAAAACAGATGAAACTAGAAACAACACATATTATATTAAAATAAGGTTTACCTTTTTATTATTGTACATAATTTTTGTTTTTTTAGAAGTAATTATATTATTTCATACGTGTACCCAAAAATTGTGCATAACAATGACATCGTTTGATAATAAGATGATAATATCACTTTCAATTTTTTTTAAAAAACCCTTTTTACACGTCTATTTGAAAATAATACAGGTCAATTAAAAGAATATGTCAAACTAAACAATTTCATTCAAAATTATATGCATGAGATCTAGATAAGGCTAAGTTTTCCAAATTCATTTTTTCTTAATATCTATTGTTTTTTTTTTTTTTTTTTTTAAGCTATATTTTTTGGGTTAACTCTATCTCACTTTCTTTTGTCGTCTATTTCTTCAAGAATAGGTTTATCCGTCCATGATTGCCTCTTTTCTTCCTTCTACTTTGAGGCTTATGTTTGTATATGATGACCCTAAATCAAATCTTAGATTTAATATTTGGCGAGAATTAACACAAATTGGTTGCATATCTTTGGGATTTCAATGAAGTTATTTCCATTAGTGAGAAGACTAGTGGGTGTCAAAAGAATTTGACCTTAGTATTCTTAATTTTTTCTCTTTCATTAGGCCGGTTTGTTTGACTGAGAAAAATGAAAAAGATAAAAAAAGGTTAAAATTTTGTACTTGTTTCTATTAACTATCATAAATATGAGTGGTTAAATAAACATAGTGAAAAACTTACATTTACTTGTTATCAAAAAAAAAATTACATTTAATGAAATAATTATGTGGCAACAAATTTTTCTCACTCCATTCATTTTCAAAATTCTAATAAAATTGATAGAATTTCATGGAAAAATTATAGTGTCTATCTCTTTTCTCTTCCTATTTTTTTCTCTTTTCCATGAAATTTCACCTCATGAGTCATGACTAGTATTAAAAGGCTTTTGGAAATTAGTGATATGTTGCCACACTGGGGTCCACCCTTAGTCGTCAATTTCCTATTCATCATCCAAGGGGTCCAGCTCAGTTTATGTTGAAAGCTAAGTGGCCCTTGGATGGTTTCTGGTTCTTGGCTGTTGGGTACTCATGGCTTGCTAGTGGTATGTTCAACCTTTTCTCATCAAAAAATTAAAAAAATATATAATTTAAATTTTATTTTAAATATACTTGTAATGATTCATTTGGATGAGAAAGATTCCTCTGACTTGCAGGTAACCACCCCACATCATCCATGGGATATGGTTGGTATGAGAAGGGGGGATCTGGCTCTTTTCCATAGAACCTAGGGAAGAGGGAGCCATCCTGTGTGACTGGGAGGATCCGGGTACGCGCCCCTAAGTATTCTTGTTCCCTGGGCTCTACGAGGAATCCTATGACATGTGCGGACAAGCTAAGGCTAGCAAAAGAAGAAAGTAGATGCAACACATACTATACTCATTAAGTCATACCTTGACAAGCGAAGTGAGAGTTGGATCTGAGAAGGTGGATGTGATAGTAGAGATTGAAAACCAAAGCTGGTTCGGTCCAAAAAGAGACATAAAGGAGGCCAAACTTCTTGGCGATCATGGAGGGCCAGACGAAGAAGGTATCGGCGATCAAGCAAGTGACGGGAGGTTCTTCAGATTTGATGATTTTACCGACGAGAACTTCGACGTGGGCGGAGAAGACGTGGAGGAGAGAGGCCATGAATTGGTCGTGGTTCACTGAACGGTCGAAATCCAAGGGAAGGCCATCCGCTACAGTTCTATAACGTATGTCCAGACCGGCTTTACGAGCTCCGGCAAAGATGTCGTCGTCGTCGGCGGCGGCGGCGCTACTGTCGAGTCGCGCTTCGGATGTCTTGTGATGGATGGCATCTGTGTTCACGAAGGTGATGGTGAAACCCTTTGATGCAAGTTTAATAGCGAGATGAACGGCTGGGATTACGTGCCCTTGGAGAGGATATCCAACAAAAATTGCATGAGGCTTCTGTTCATCTTTGTCCATCTTCACCATTTTTTGGGTATCACAGTGTTGCAGAGGGAGAGAGACAGAGAGATAGAGAGAGATAAGAGAAATTTTGGTTTCGTTGGTTGTGCCAGAGATTTAATGTCTATCAACATCTCTTTTAAATATCCCATGGACACCCAGCAAAGAAAAAGCACATGATTGGACCTCGATGGTTTTGTATTCATCTGTTTGTCTCATTTACATAGAAAGGGGATGGTGGTTTCTCACACATCTACGTCCAAGTGAACGTACGTACGTGGGTATTTGAGTATATATTTGTATATATTGTATATATTTGTAGGACCGAAGTCCTCTGTCACGTGATAGGACATATAACGTATGTGCAATTATTCTGTGTCATACTGCATTGGTGCAGCGAGAATCTAGGTGGCCGAGAGCACTCGGGCATACACCCTGAGATACTAATAACAGTTCAGATTCGTACAACACCAGTGTAGTGTGGTAGAGGATTTTTATACTATAACGCATATTCAACAATTAAGAACACTTGGGCATACAATCTAAGGTGCTCAAATATAGCGCAAGATGTTTCTGGTCATTGGATGCACACTACAAGACAATGTCGTGCTACAAAAGATCCCTATACATATTTGTATCGGTCTCCAATAATATCTATTATCTTCGAGTTTTGAGTGGTTTAGACGTGCCGTGGTGAATGGGTTTTGATTCACCTTGCCTTAGTGATACTCAACGGTCCTTATTAAAAAATAATTTAACTTTCATCAATATGAGATCAGTTAGGTAATGGTATTAATATCGATATCAGCATACTTGTCAAGGACGTCACATAGGTGTCCAAGTGCTTTGGTTGACTTGGACTCCTTGGTTGCCTTGTTGATATCGGTTTGCTTTTGGATCTTCTCCAACGACTTGGACACCTTGGATGTCTCGCTAGTATTGGTTTGCTTTTGGACCTTTTCCAACATCGCCACAACAATGAATGTCACAGTCATATATATAATCCCCGAAATTTGAAACAATGAATCTAATTACATGAAACGTATAGTTTTTATTTTTTTCCCATTGATTGGGAGCTCAAATCTAGAACAATTACAAAAATAAATAAATAGGGAGAGAGTTCACCAAAAGGCAGCATAACCCTATATGAGCGCAAGATCAATGGAAGCACTAATTAAAGCATCAATAAAAGTGAGATTTCTGCTTTTCATGATGGGTAAAATGATCAATTCACCCCTTGTATCGAAGAATCGGGACCACATTATCTTTTAGACTTCTATTTCACAAATAAAAATAAAAAAAGGAAAGGTTGGATGTTGGCCTTCAGTCTTCCGCCTTTTTTGTTTAGCACTTCTAGAAAGTGCACATAAAATATCATATATGCTCTCATTTTCTCACCTTCTTTGTCCTTTATTACCAAGCTAAACTTTCTACCAAAAAAAAGTAAAAAAAGAAGCTAAGCTAAAATCAATTCATTCTTAAATTACAAGTTTGGGTGGAGAAGTAGCACAAATGGATAATGGATCAGGTTAAATCCGAACCTCCATGCTCCGATGCGGTGCAGCTGCCGTCCGGTCCCTTAGGTCCACAATAAATTGATCCAAGTTTCTGGAAGATGACCCATCCGCCGCCGTTGCATTCTCAAATGCTTTCCTCACACTCTTGATCTCCTCCCTACATTTTTCCCCATCTTTCCCACTCATCAGAAGGTTGATCTTTTTCGCTACTTCATCTTTCGTGACCCGATTTCTGCTCTGGCAGAGATCCAACCCGACCATCCAATCACCCGCCACTAATTTCCTATTAGTGAACTGATCCGTATATAGAGGGTAGCACAGCATTGGTACCCCACACCATATGGTCTCCAATATAGAGTTCCAACCACAATGGGTCAAGAATCCGCCAACAGCCGGATGCTTTAGAACCTCCAACTGACGGCACCACTGAACGATCAGCCCTCTCTCTCCCATATCTTCCCTATATCCATCGGGTAACGGGTCACCTTCCTCTGGAACCACGATATCGGGGCGGACCACCCAAAGAATATTAACTTTGCTGAGGTGGAGACCCTTAGCTATCTCCATGATCTCATGCCTGCTTAGGTTGGCGTAGCTACCGAATGACACGTACAAAACCGAACCATGAGGCTTAGTGTTGAGCCACTGGGTGCAATCGCTCTCGGACCACAGGCTCGTAGCCACGAGACTCTTGGTCGGGAAGATGGGACCCACAGCGTAGAACGGCATCTCCACCTGTAAGGCCGAGATTGTGTTGGGCTCCAGCTCTTGTACGGTGTTGCATAACACAAAATCAGCTCCTCTAGCGTCCTCAAAGCACTTGTAGATGATCTGGTGACAAACTGTCGTTGTATCGGTATCTTGTAGGTATGATGTCAAATCGGTCGGCTCGATCGATGATACACCGGGTATGTAATCTATGGTGTCCTCTCTTTTATCTGCACCGCCAATACAGACAATCATGTAGGTAAATCCTACTGAGCTTCTGTTCTTTTTGGGTAAAAATGCTACTTAAAGCTACCAAAACAAAAATTCCACCAGGAAATTGGCTGCTACGAGGGTGGAAACCAAGTTGTTTCTACCCCTGCCAGCAGCTAAGGAAATGGAATATCAGGGTTACTATCTGAAGATAATATTTTTCATCCTGGCCTTAGGATTCTATTGTCCGTTCTAGTAGCAGACAATTTCTTTTTCAGGCAACACATATTATACTCTAGTTTAGTTTCCCTCTCTGATACGATTCCTCTCCATAGAGCTCAAGGATCAAAAAGTGATTTCATGGTTGGGGTGACCTCTGAACAGGTGCACATGTCCTTTAAACTGTGAGATCACTTTCTAGTCCTTGGGATCTATGAAAAGGAGTAGAATCCAACTAACCACCACATCTCAAATCATGTCATTGGATCACTATTTGGTCCCTATGCTTTATGGAGAGGAGTCGGATCCAACTAGCCACCATATCTCTAGTAACTAGTTGGATAGGATTCCTCTCCGCAGAGGTCAGGGAACTAGAGAGTGATCCCACGGTTGGGGTGACCTCTGGATAGATGCGCATGTCCTCTGAGCTGGATCCAACCCACCACCATATCACAAATCATGTCGTGGGATCACTTTCTGGTCTTGGGCTCAAATCAAAGGTGGTCTGGTCCTATCTCAAACCATCCATTGGTATGGGGACCACCTTCGGGGTTTGGGGATCACATCCCATGGATGGTGTGAGATGAGATTAGATGTAGGGAAGGGGATACGAATTCACTATACTCATACCTTGACAAGCGAAGTGAGAGTTGGCTCTAAGAAGGTGGATGTGGTAGTAAAGAGTGAAAATCAAAGCCGGTTCAGTCCAGAAAGAGACATAAAGGAGACCGAACTTCTTGGCGATCATGGAGGGCCACACAAAGAAAGTATCAGCGATCAAGCAAGTAACGGGCGGTTCACATTTAATGATTTTACGAACAAGAACCTCCACGTGGGCAGAGAAAACGTGGAGGAGAGAAGCCATAAATTGGTCGTGGTTCACAGAACGGTCGAACTCCACGGGTAGACCATCCGTTACGGTTCTATAACGTATATCCAAGCCAGCTTTACGAGCTCCGGCGAAGATATCATCGTCGTGGCCGCCACCGCTACCACCGCCGCCGCCACTGTCGAGTCGCGCTTTGGAAGTCTTGTGATGGATGGCATCCGTGTTGATGAAGGTGATGGTGAAACCCTTTGATGCAAGCTTGATAGCGAGATTGACGGATGGGATTACGTGACCTTGGAGAGGATATGTAACAAAGATTGCATGTGGCTTCTGCTCTTCTTTGCCCATTAGTGTTGCAGAGAGAAGAGAAGAGAGAGGGGATGAAAAGAAAGGGAGAAGAGAAACTATTTTGTTTTGGATTTCAATGGTGGTGGTGGGTGGCATGGAGGCGGAGCTTTTTAATGACTCTAAACTGTAACCGCCTTTGACTTGCTACATACCTCAGGATTGAATATTACTTCGAAATTGGAGGAGTAGTGGTTGGCCGGTACTTAGGGATTTCAGGTTTATAAAATCCAAAGGGATCGGATTTCTCACAACTGAAGCCAAATTTGAAGGGAGGGCGGGAGGAAGGGCAAATTGGTAAAAGCATTATAATAGGATTCATGTGTGAAAAATCAAAATACTCTCTTCATTTTTCTTTTATTAATAGGTTTAAGAGGAAATTACACTCCCCTCCCTTATATGTTTCAGGTATTACATAATCCTCATCTACGAAGTTTAAAATTACACTCTCTTCACTTCTAAATCATAGATTCTATCAACCGTACCCTGACCGTGAGTGAGGAACCATTAAGTGATGAATCAGGTGTTACAAAATTCCATTAAACCCCAAAATGCCCTTGATCCAATGGAGATGACCTATTTGCCCTCAATCCTTATTGTCATTTTCTTCCATGAGAAAACCGTTAACCAATTAGGATTTAGGGTTTTTGAACTTGGGACATATGGTTTTGAAATCAGAGAGAGGGATTTATGGTTTTGGTCAGGGAGAGAGAGCAAAAACTAAAAAATCTTACGGAGAAGAAGGGGGAAACCAGTGGAGAAAAGGACAGTCTAAACATTGTTAGCAAAGATTTTTTTACAACAACATAGCATCTGTAGGCATTTATACACCAAGCTAAGCCAAGAATGGACCAAATAATTAGTGAAAATAGACAGTGTCATCATCCGGAATGAGTAATTTGTGTTTGTAGAAAATCTTAATCATCCACCATTGAAAGATGTCAAAAGCAGCTCCATTCTATAAAATGAGATACAAACGATGGTGATCTACAACAGTTTCACATGCCACACTACTTATTACTTTTTTCTTCTTCTCCTTCCCTCTCTCTGCATTACTACATGACCTTGGTGTAGACGCTTGGGATGGCCAACAGTTATCTAACAATTTTGCAATAAGATGATAAACAACATTGAGAACTTCAAAATTGGATGCTTCTTCCATAAGAATTCAATTTAATCAGAAAATAAAATGGAACATAGAAACCAAAATACTCATACTCAGTGTTATTACAGCAATCAAACGGATCCATGAGTTAAAGAAACCCTAGCTAAGAATCGAGAGCTTTATTTACCACATTGGAAGCCTTTTCAAAGGCTTGTGTCGTTTTCAGAAGGGACTTCCACACTAGATCTCTCCACATGTTGATTGTAGCAATGCAGATTACTAAGACATCAAGGTATATCGCCATCGATCGTCGATTTCGAAAGAAAAAAAAAAAACAACGAAGAAGAATCAATGTGCACTGCTGCACGCAGAGATCCTTTCCGTCTCCCTTGTAGAGGATCAAATCAGTGTGCAATCCCTCTGTATCAATACCGTGCTCACCTTGGAACACTGTGTTTTTGCAGCTACCGAACGGAGACTGAGAAGAAGAAGAGGAACAGAGTCGCTGATCGCCACTGGGAACGAAGACATGAGTTTTAGACAAAAAAAGGGGGAAGGGGGTAAAAAAGTCATTTAACATATGCTTATGACAGTGTTAATACCACATGGTACGTTTGTAATTACAAACTTCGTAGGGGGTCTGAGTGTAATACCTGAAACATACAAGGGAGGGGAGTGTAATTTCCTCTAGGTTTAATTTTAATACAAATAGAATTCGCCACCCACTCTCATCGCTGCCACCACCACCACCACCACCTTGTGCCCTAAAAACTTGGACTCCCCGAGTTCGCCACTTAGGGCTTCTAGGTTAAGAACTAAGGGCGACGTCCATTGGCCTCAGTACCATGAATTCGCAACCCCAGTACCAATTCCCTTCCCATTTGCCATAATCCTGAGAGCGGATCAGGTTTACTCTCGTACGTCTTTGATCGGTAGATTTAGAATATATTTTATCTTTCTTCATTTAATAGATTTTAAATTCGCGGACTAAAAGCATACGGGATTATTCTTGTTCGTGAACCTGATCCGTTCTCATCCCATCCCTCTCCCCTCTCCTCCACCGCAACCCTCTTTTTCAGGTCTGTGGCTATTGGATGCGTCTTCTTCTCCACTCTTGCCACTCTTTCAATTGACAATATATATATATATATATATATATAGGGAAAATGTTGGGTATGCCGCCGATATCAAGTATGCTAGCACCCATTGTGTCTATCTCTCTCTTCCCTTTTTCTGAAATGACCCTCATATCCTTCCTGAATGATACTCCATCATGTGTTCCTATTGATGCTATCCGCTAGCATACTTGATATCGGCAACATACCTATCCCTCTCCCATATATATATATATATATATATACACGCCTCCTCTAATCAAATGAATCCAATATGGGTCTCTAGTTTTTTGTCAAATAATCATTTTATAAAATTTTATTTTGAATTTTAAAAATAGACATCCATCACATAACACTTCAGATGTATTCATTCATTTTATTTAAAACATATTCTAATTCTTTGTAAAATATCTTTCCCTTTTTTTCTTTTTTTATTTATAAGTGAATCTAAGTATTTTTTTTAAAGTTATCACTTTGTGAAAATTTTTTATATCAATTTTCACCATCCCACTTTGTATAAATTAAACCAAGTTCTCTCTCTTTTCTTTGGTAGAAAAATATCATTTTTTTCAAGCTAAAGTATTTTATATGTAATTTTTTTTTTTACCCTTTCCTTATCCCATAAAATAAAGATAAAGGAGTTAAAATCTTGAAAAATAATTTGATTTCAAAAGTTGAAATCTTTTGTCAATTTGATTTTGATTTAAAAAAAATCGATTTTGATTTCATTACTAGCAATAGTCAGTGAAAAATGGACCATCTACTTCTCTCTCTCTCTCTCTCTCTCTCTCTCACAGAAAGAGGTTGCTCTTAGGTTGCTTTCTAATCACACATGAGGGGCAGGGTTGTGGAGGGTGTGGGCTGGAAGTTGCGTAAACCCCACCCCGCCCTGGTTAAGAATGATGTCACCACACTGATGTTACCAAATTAATCATTCTCATAGACCTCCAAAGTCTTTTGCACCTACTCCCCGAATGATGTCACTAAATTAATAATTTCCATAGACCTGGCAAGTCTTTTCTCCCCCTTAATCATTCACTTAGACGCGACCTGTATCGTATCAGGGCTGGCATGATAGACTACAATTGTGGACTTCATAGACTCATGAGAAGTAGTGGAGTAAGGTGATTCAAAGGAGCAGCTAACGATGATTGTAGGAAAATTTTAATTTTCTCTATGGCTCCGTTTGCTTGCAAGGCGAATTTAGAATGATAGAAAGTGAAATTTTCATACGTACAAAATGAATGTTTATAATCATTATCCCATGTGCTCCAATGTAATAATATAAATTATTTGATTTTTTTAACCACATTTGGTAATGATACATTTTACAAGTAATTTTAATTTTACATATTATAGCAAAGGGTTTTGAATGCAAAGTAAAATAAAATTTTTTTAACCAAATATAGAATGATTTGAAGTAATTATATAGTCACATGGGGTAATAATTATAAATATTTCTTTTTCAAGTATGAAAATTTCACTTTCCTTCCCTTTAATTCTCATTACAATCAAACATAACCTATGGTATTTGTGTGAAAATCGTCTACAACGGCTGCATTGGTGTAGTGAGCATTGGATGATTGAGAGTCTTGGAGTGTTTGCCTAGATGTTCTCAGTTGTTTGATGCTCACTGCACTTCACTGCTCACTGTAGAGGATGTGGACTCTAGGTATTTTTAGTTTGACAATGTTTTTTACTTTTATATGTATTATTAAAAGGGCGAGGTTTTTCTTCACCGCATGGTGAGGTTCATCACTTCATCTTTAGGGTTCATAAACCCTTATAGAGTTTTAGAATCTTTCAAAAATAACTCTGACACTTCCACACGTATATAAGATCCGCTCGATGAATGGATTCCCTGTGACCTTAGGGAAACTCACTCCATATTAAAAATCCAAAACAAGTAGTCTCTATAGCCCAAGGTGGTACAAATATATATCATGTGGTTGATCATATAAGTCCAAAATTTGTGAACAGATAGACTCCATGGTCCCTTATTCATATGTAAAATATCAGCTCAAAAAGTAGTTTGATAAGTGGCAACTTTTTTTTTTTTTTTTTTCATCGAG
>NC_056559.1:30224750-30256086 GCF_013358625.1 Macadamia integrifolia | reverse complement strand
TTTTTTTTTTTTTTTTTGAAAATCAAGTTCAGTTCATATTAGGGTTGGTGTACCATATGCCTGCATGGATGTATATGATATGGATCCATGGATGCCCACAAAGGGGACGGTGTTTTTCCCTATCCTTCTAATATAATACATTTTTTTTTCTTTAATAAAATTTAAAATTTCATTATTTCATATGTTAATTCAAAAAAACATGCAAGACTGACAAATCCTGATGGTAACATAATGATTACCCTTGATTTTTAGAAATAATACAAGGGGAAAAAGTTTTTCTAACCTCACCACTTTATTGACAAGAAAAAGTATGCCTATAAATATATATCCCTAGACAAACTACAAAGCCAAACATGAGGATTTTGAAAATTTGTAAATAGGCGAGAAAACTACCTGATAGCACACGTTCACACTAGCCCCCATGGCAATGGGAGGATGTGCATAAGAATCTTCAGCATGAGATAGCACAATTTTTTCGCACCTACTATATCTTGGCATAGATACACATTATTAAGTAGCGTTTTTTCTTCCTTCTAAAATATATCTCCCACTTTGGTCATGGATTGGCTCGTTTCTCATGCCTTATTTTCCTGCCAATCTTTTTTGAATCTGACCCCCTCACCCCTTCCATAGATTTCATTGACATGCAAGGGGTCTTTAGAGTCCGACACTAATCCAATATACAAATAAAACCAGCTTTTCTTTGGATTAAAATGGGACAATTACTATCACTCTTCCACACTCAACCTATATTTACTATTAGTCCCTTATCTCAATCTTCTTTCAGATTCCCTCAATAATGCAAACTTCACTTCTCCTTCTCCTTTGATAATTTTAAATTTTCAAATTAGCCCTGCTACCCACTCCTCCCCTAATCTCCTGAGTGTATCAGAGTTAAAAGTGTCGATTTAGAAGAGTAGCAACCATGAGGCCCACATGTAAGGGAGAAGAGTGTGGGAATAAATCTTCCACTCCAAGCTAATTTTTTTTTTTTTTTTTGTTACACATTCCAAGCTAATTGGAGCATGGAAGAGGGGCACCATGGGGACCCATACGTCGAGGAGGAAATGAATTTGTCAAAGTAGCATTTGAGTCTATTTGCCAGTAATTTAACAATGATTTTTGTAAGATACATTACATAAATTGATAGGCCCAAAATCATCAACAGTCCCAACTCGCTAGTTGCAACATCGAAACGGACGTGAATCCAATGCATAGCGCACTGGTTGCAGCCTCTGCTGGTAGAACAAGCATCAGGTTTATAGTCTAAGGATCAACTCATGTCACACGCATTCTCCCCCTCCCCTCTTGTGTGTGTGAGTAAAGTCCCCTTGGACAGTTCCATAGTTTGTAAAAAAAATAAAATTCGAAATGGACTATGGAAACCTCGGTTGCTTGATTCCATCTCAAGAGCTGTACTAGGGTATTTTTATAAATTAGCATCTGATTTAGATACCCTGATCATTACAAACCTCAGGAGATAATGTACCTAATCTTTACTTTGTTCCTTTTAAACCCCAGAAATTAACCATGAGTTGCTAAAAAACATTAGTGAGATAATATACAACTACCAGACATTAGCCATTGTCACAAACTTTACAGTATTTATCAAAAAAGGAAGACTGCAGTCTACAGCTTTTCTTTCTTGTACAGAGGTCCGGATTCTTGATCAGGAATTTTTGATTGCACCTACATCCGGATATGGTTGCATCTCACCAGCACACCCACAGCCCCATTGATCCAGCTCATTTAGGACAAGGCAACTTAATCTACAATCACCACTCACCACCCCCCCCACCCCTTCTAAAAAACAGACCCCATGCTTCAAACACTAACCAGCTTAATTTGGTTTTGTTGGGGGCCAGGGGAGAGGGGGGGTTTGGGAAGCCCAAGTACATGGGATCAACAGCTTCCACATTGGTAAATCTTAAACTTCACCAATTTTGTAATCCGAAAATGAGATTGTTGCACGTGCTTCAGCCGTTGATGACAGTTCTTTCTTGTCCAAGCTGAAGAAAGAGCAATTCTGAAATGCATCGAGACTGTTGGCTATCAAACGATTCAATCCACTGAAGCTTACGCTATCCCCGAACATAAGATCTTGGGCAAGGTATCTAGGTGAAGGTAAATCCATATCTAATGGCCCCAAAGAATCTGGCTGCAATTTGTCAGATGCCCAAAACAAACATAAAATCAGATGGAATCCTAAAGACCCCTGGCAATAAATGATATGATGTTGATGAATCAGGCATTCAAGAGAAGGAGCTAATACCCAATATATATCTGTCAACGCATTCAAATCCTTTGAGTTGTCTGCGCCATAAGCCTTTGCAGCATTATCGGGGCTCTGTATGTTAGGCTCGCAGTTATCCATACAATCTCCTTCGCAACCAGAATCATCCAAGTGCTGTTCTTCAAGTAATTCCTACAGAAAAAGGTCATGTTAAGTTTCAGCCTATGAGCAACTTTTACCCCGCCAGCAGTAAAGTATAATTAAAGGCAATGTCAAGAGGAAGCAAAACCTCCACCAAGCCACTGGTACTCAACGCATTTGTATGGCTGTCCAGTTTGCAAGCCCCCAAGGAAGCACTTCCATGTGTGCTTGCAGCCTCACAATTTCCTGCAACCTTTTGAAATGAGAAGCCATCACATGTTTCTTCAGCATCCCAGATGGAAGATGAATGTGACAGCTGCACCGGGCCTGATAGTAGACCAGACCCGTCTTGATGACCAGATATATGAGCAGCAATGGCAGCATCGAATGAATCACAACTGAAAGGAATCTGCTGAAGATACTGAGAACCTCCTTCAGTTGGTTGGTCGATACAGGTGGACTCCACAGCACGAGATTCATCTGAGAGTAGATCTCCAATGCTTATGTTGGTTAGGCTATCAGCCCACTCCCTAGCTGACAATGAGATACCGTTGCTCGTTCTGGGATTATCCTAGATATAATGACATTAAAAAATTTAGAAGAAACAGATTGTTGATGAGAAATGCATCTAGTTGTTACACCTCCTGTATGACAATGATTAAAATAAGCAATATAACAAATCTTTTAAATGACAGCATTTGGTCCCTCAAAGGATGCTCCACGAACTTCAATACCATATAGGTGATAGCCATTGAAGTGGTGAGAGGTACATACCAAATCCTCCAATTGTCTTCTGATATTTCCACCTCCAGTCTCCTTTCTATGCCATGATGAATGAGTTGATGACACCTGAAGATTGTCCTCAGGTTCTGTAAAAACATAACCAGTCATCTCCTCAGACATCTCAGTAAATGAAGGCATATGAGTAGTGCTCTCCATCATTGGGGAGGGTTGGCCCTTCAGGCACTCTGAAAGCTGCTCGGAATAGTGATGGGTAAGAGATGCAGGTAATGGTCTTGCATTCACACTTTGCTCCTTCCTTTCAGAGACATTTATACTCCTATGCTCCTCCTGGAAATGGATAGACGTTGCAGGTTCTTGAAACGTCACTAGTTCAAGTTCAATATTGCGGAACCAACCATACCTTGAAAGAGAAACTGGTAATCGGTAATGCCATTCACTAGCTATTTGGTATTAAAAAACAAAAAAACAAAAAACAAGAAACCTTAGGCGAAAAACTGGGGGACTTCCTATGCTCGCATAAACTTCTGCCGCACAAGCAATAGTGTCCTGCATCCATCTCTGATAAACCCCTAGGTTTTCCCTTTGAATATTGTATGGGAAAAGAATCAGCTCCCCTGAAGCTATGCTGGAATTTCCCCACTTGCGATTGAGATGATCCAGAATTGACGACATCTTCTTTCGAGCGCTAAGAGTGAGCTCCAAGTGTGGATTATGTTCATCCTGTGACAAAATAATTAAATAATAAAAATCTTGACAATTGTCGTCATATTATGGTTCTACAGTAAAAGCTCATTACGAGATTAAAGATTTATATTGTTATCTTTCTTTCCATTTTACCTTTTCCAATGCTCTCCTAGTACCTTCATCAATTGGGAACAACTGGAGCTTGAGTTTCACAGATGCCTGTCCACTGGTCTCTCTAATCTCTTGTTGTGAACAAGCTGACAAAGGCAATGAAGACAGATCCCTTCCAATAGACTGAATGCTCTTTTGCCCTGATAAAAGTAGATGGAGCAGATTCAGATATTGCTGATAAATTTACCATGTTGATTCCACCTTCATCTACATTCAAGAACATACCACTGGGAACAACCAATAGCCGAGGAAATAACTCGTTCATTATTCCCTGGTCAGGGGAGAACTTTTTGTCAGTTGTTCGCTCCAAATGCTCAGCAGCATCTGCAACCAATGAAACCCCAGCAATTGCAGCCTTTTCCCATCTCTTGTATGCAGCAGATGAGGCAGCACCTATTAGACATCAAACAAATTGTACATTGAACCTGATCTTGTTTGGTATAATGTACCAACATATGAAAAGGAAACAGATCAGAGGACTTGCTATGGCAGATCTGAGGAAATTAAACATTTCAAGAAGGAAAAATGAATATATGACCACCAATAAACTGGGTTAAATGGAGACAAAAAATTTCTTGCTCAAATTTAATGGTTGTGCACTTTCATCTCAGATTCGTACTGGCCAGGTGAGGTGCTTGCCAGAGGTCGTGAATAACCAAAACTCAAATATTTTTTTCTACTAAGATAATCTCTATTGTTAAAATTCAACCAAAAGACATACAGGAAAAAAAAAAAAGTATGGAGAAATGGTTATTCAATTTGATGACGAGCATCAAACCCTTGGTAGACAAAAAGGGTGATCACTCCTCAAGGAAGTGGGACATGTGAGTCCATACGAAGCCACAACAAGACGGCATCAGCAAGTGCCACAAAACAGCCTTTCCCATTTCTCTTTGTTGCAATTGAGAGCATCATACTGGTTTCGTTCTCGAATTTACAACACTCTCTTCTTCACATTTCAAGCTTGCTCTAAGCCCTGTCAAAGCAATATCGTAGCCAATTAGAAGCAAATGCCCCAGAATGTGGAGCAGGTGCAGGAATGGTGGCAGAAAAGCCTGATTAAAGTAGGAAGGTTTAGGCAGTTTTCGGACTACATATATATGTATGCACACAGAGAGAGAATATCTTTTCAATAAGCACATTTAAAGAAACACAGTACATAGAGGACAAAATCGACAGCTTTGGGAAATCAACTTTCAAGAGTGACTGCTTTCTCTGGGACAGGACCACAAACACCAACCCCAGAGAAAAAAAGGCAGTTCTAGAGACTGAGGGGACACATTAATCCACTTTCAGAGAAATTTACCCTTCCCTTGATAAGCAAGCAGTAGAGAATGGTCCATGGGATCACCCCAAGATCCAAAGCATCAATTTTAATCGTTATTATTCTACACTCTGCACCAATTTCTAGTTCCAGAAGGAGGAAATACCATCTCGAATACAATAGTGGTCAGCAATCATTAAAAAAAGCACCTTATTGAAAAGAGATTACCATTAATTGTCAAAAAGCTTTAGGGGAAAAAACGAAGGCTTCGAGAAGGCCATCAGATCATCCAGTATTTCAAGAAAGCTAATAATGCAAATACTAAAAAAAATTATACAATATAATTTTGTAGAATAGTAACCTGTTTTTCGCCGTTGCCTTGCTGTTCTCAGAGCAGAGGAATCACATTTGATGTTGATCCGGTTAATGCCAGTACTCATATTGCGCTTCATGGAAGACCCTTTTCCTGATCCGACTCGTTGAATGTTTTGGCTGTCAACAACAACTTTAACTGAACGAGTATCCTGTCCTGGGGCTTTACTGTGAAGTTGAACAGTCGGGGATCCAGGTTGACAATTTTCACCTTGCATAGGTCGTCTCCTTACGTTCTTTTTCCGATCCTTCAGGAGTTGATGTTCCTTATGGCAACAAAAAATTGGTTAATCCAGCAAAGCCAAAATTAACCAGAATTATAGTTAAGTATATAAGGAATGTAGAGATTCAACTAACCAATGCCTCTATGAATATCTTAAACCTTCTAGGTTTCAAGTGAAGCTTAGAGGCTTTGCAGCTATACTTTTCCAACAGTGACCACCTGCAACACCATTGAAAACATGAAGGGTATACCACACCAGTTCAAGTTACTCCATAACCAAACGGATTATGTCTGCTAAAATGTAACAGAGCATAATAATTAGCATGGAATTGTAAAATATTAGAAGAATACATAAAAGTGTAGGACAAGCAAATAACCCAAGCATAAAGTTTCCAAACAATGGAATAATGCACACCAAAGCTAATGTGCTTTCCTTACAAAGCTGATATACAGAACCAAAATATATGGCCTGATTTATAAAGAACAAAACAAAGATGGAGAACTAAAGAAGAGTAGATTGTACAATACATTATATTAAAGGAAACCTTATGCAAGGACAGAAGACAGGCTGGACCAAGGCAGCAACAAGCAATTTTCAGGCAGGACCCAGCGACGAACAATTCGGTCCAATGCACTCCCACCCCCTAAGCTCTAGGGCATACCATACCAGGTGGCCAAATAACCACATCTTGGCTTCCATGTACATATCTCCATGATGATATGGATACTTTAGAAAAGAAATTTTGGCTATATTTTGCTTCATATCAGATATTAGTTTGGATTTTATCAAAGAAAAAAATATTAGTTAGGACAATTTTATTTAGTTCTGAATGTGAATCGCAGCTTCCAGTTCTCAGTTGTAATTATTCTATTTTCAATCATCTGAGTTCAGTCTAGGTTCATCACTTTTCTCTAGGCCTTTATTAATTTATTTAAAAGAATCAATATCCTTTGCTCATTTGCTTTTTATTGATGTCATTGGGTAAATTTTTCTATTACCTGATCATCAAGCCGATGAATTTGTAAATCCAAGTGATTCATAAGAATTGTGGCTAAAATACTTCCAAGTTATGTCTGACATCAGATTGGGAATTCAATCAACTGAAATTTACATAAAGATCACATATCTTTTTCTTTTTATTTTAAGAGGGGGGAGAGGATGGGGTAAAGAAAGAATTTCATTAAAAAAAGGGCAAAAATTGTAGAATTAGACAAGGCTAAAGTGCCGCAGACCATATAAGGCTGCCAAACAAAAGTACAGGTAAAAGTAAAAAGATCATTCTGAGAGGGCCTAACCTTCCTTGTTTCTTTTTATTTCTCCTGATCCCACCTGTTACGGAAACCCTGTTTTTTGTTCAATTTCTGAATGCTTAATTCAATCATATCTTCTTCATTATAGTTCAGATAATTCCCAGATTTGATATTCAAGACTTTGTTCCTGATATCTCTTAAACTGTAAGAATACCATCAAGATTTCTCTAATCTTCAACTGCTGGGTTGAATTCCTTGATATGTTTCCAGATTTTCTCTACAACAGACCCATCACACCTTCTAGAACTTCATTATTTTCTGGTATAAAATTCATCAATAGACCTGGGTGACACTGTTGGGAAAATCTCAGCCCTGTCTGATGCTGTTTTAAGAATTTACCGTTCAATTTTTCCAGTTCTACTGTCCATATTTTCTTCTATTTTCTGAACTTTTTAGAATTTATTTACTCTTAAGTTCAGGGCCTGGGTACTGTTTGGTACTTATTTGAATAAATAGTTTTTCCTGATATTGCATTGTCTAGAGGTTTTTGTCAAATTCTTTGGTTTGGTCAAGTCTGATCCTGGCATAGTTGTAGTTGGTACATCTAGATTCCTTCTCACAGAGAATATCCTATTTAATGCATACAAATCAACAAACTGAAAGAAAACTAAGGAATTAATTAGTTCATAATGTTTACCATCGAAGCATTGCAGCATTAGTATCTTTCGAGTTTTTTGCATCTATACTAAATCCTGGACCCAGCAGTTTGTTCATACGTCTTACCAGACGATAATAATAATGCCTGACCTGCATATACATAAATAAAGAACAAAAACAATAATTATGTATTCGACAAGAAAAAATACAAACCAAGTATAAATCATTAGAACAGAGGTTTTTTTCCCTTTTGGTTCTAGTAAGACAGAATGACAGATAATATATCCTAATGGTAAAGACATTAATATATCTCACTTTACATGCTAGAGATATGGATAGGTAAGCATAATGACAATAAGCGATTGGTACTAAACTAGAAGGCATGCTGCTAATCTGATAGGATAGCTTTATATAGATAAAAATATGTTGTCGAAGTCATTACCATTGGCATGTTGGAAATAATATTCTATTAAGCCAAATAAATTCATGTAAAATGGAATTAAATCAACTACCTTTTCTTATATGCATGATATACTGATAAATCTTAATGTCAATATGGTGATTCCCGAGAAGGAAATTGTCTCCTTAGGCAGCAAAGTGAAAGCGTTGGATGCTCAAAAAAGCACACATCATAGCTAGGAGTGAATCCGGATAATTCACTTGGTAAGGCTATTGTTTATGTGATGACTAGAAAATTAGTCTGGTCAGTCTCAGGCTCTCAACCATAGGAAAGTGTGTGCATGCATTAGCCTAATCTATAAAGGAAGATGGGAAGTTGTCACACACAGGCCATTGTTCATATTTCGTATGTCTTGTCACTAAAATTATTCGGCTTGAAAAGATTAAGGATTATCAGCGATGTATTTTAAGTACTTTGATTCAGCAATCTATCAACCTCGGGTGTTGCACAAGCAGTCAGCAGAAAAGGATAAGGTCAGAAACAGTTAGAATGTCCAACTGCTGGGTGTGTGTCTAACACATATACGTTACGTATACCCATGCCATGCAGTGACATGAAATGTCAGGTCAAAAGAGATAGGAGTAGTGGAGTTTTCTGACAAGGGTAAATTTTTGCAAGCAAGGAAAAGCTATTCTGCTTCTTTTCTTACTTTTGGCATAACATATGAAGTTAGAAACTTGTCAATTCCCACAGTGTATGTCTCAAAATAAGGCATGAAGTGAGGCCAAAGAAAACAATTACTGGAAACACATGTAAAAACCCCTAGTTTATCGGTCACAAAATCACCAAATACACTGAACGCATGTTCCCCCACCTCCACCCCAAAAAAGAAAACCAACACATAGTTCTCCTACAAGTTCCAGCGATAAGTTAAATATTTGTTTTTCCAGCTTCTTTAATTAACTCAATAAATGACTCTCCCAAATGTTGCGGACAAGTCAGATATTTCTAAAATCAGAAACCATTGATTCTTGCATCCATTTTCCAGAAATTGAGCACCGAAACTTTCGAAGTCAAGCAAAGGTATCCAAGCATCCACAAGCATATCTGGGCATCACAAATGTCTATTTCCACCCTGTCAAACTCCAAATGCTTCCATCTTGGATTGACGGAAGAGCAGCAGTAGACCTCCTCCAAATCTGCTGACTGATGCACTACTTGATTGACTTCATCCAGATCAAACCCCTAATGCAACATTGGCCCTAGAAGGTTCAGCATCAACAAACCTGTTGGCTAAGCAACAAGCGAGAGGAATCTCCCTCAACACAGGCAGGAACATTCAGCCCTAACCATGGTGTTTAGTTCTTGGATTTATCTTAGGGAGCCAGATTGGTTTCATGGGTTGAGCAATGGGTTTTATTTGATGTGTTTCACATCATGCTTGTTATTTGGATGGCTAATAGGGGCAAGGGCTACAGCCATGGGAGAGAATTTTTTTTAGGTCTTCCTTGTTTTAATAGGCTTACATATTAGTTATGTAGTGGTGTCACCAAGATAGACCAAAATTATCATTCATTAGCACTATATTCCTTTCAGGGAAGGACAAGACTTTGTTCAATCGTGCGTTGTACCTTTTAAGATTTGCATGTGACATGGAGGAAAAGAATCTGGAGGATTTTGAAAATACAGAAGAGATTCCTATACATAAAGGTGATGACAAATGTTTTCCAAAGAGGTTTCAAAATCTCAACGAAAATAAGTAAGCTTATATTGGGAGCAAAATGAGGCAAGTCATAGATAATGGAAATGCAAATTATAAAAAAAAAAAATTCTTATAGCCAAAAGAAATCAAGGATGGTTGACAAACTATTGATTCAAGTTCCTGTAGCACTCAATTATCAAATTGTATGATAGTTTGCAGTACAATGTCCCGAGCAAATTGATCACCTGATCCTTGTTTTTACTTTGGACACGACATGTGATCTTCTCAAAATTCTGCAACCAGAGCATCAAACATCCATTGTTAGGAAACTTCAAATGGAAAAGATTCCAGTAACCAAAATGGATGCACGGAAACATGCCTTGCCAACTTGTCGCAATGCATTGAAGAAACTTTCTTCTTCTTGTCGTGTCCAAGCAGCCCATTGACGTGTTTGTTTTTTCACTGATAACAAATTTGGCATGCAAACGATGAGCACAACTCATTTTTAATCTGCTAAGTGTTTAACACCTTTACTGCAATGTCTCAAATGACTGACAGTTAAAAAAGATGATCAGAAAACAAAGCTGTGTAGGTGATGACCATGACAACATACCAGGCTGTTGAGAAGAAACAACATTTGTGGAGGAAGTTGTAACACCAGAATCACCATCTTTGATCAATAAATTCTCTGATGGAAGGGGAGCATCTAACTCCCGAGAAACCTGCAACTTTGTGTTCATATTGAATACCTCCAAGAACACCAGGTCTTCCTTCCTACAAAAACTTCAAATGATGCTTCTTTAGATATTCCCAGGTTTCCACTAACAGATTCATAGGCAATCTAACATGACAAGAGTTTTAGAAAATGTGAGAATTGAGAGAGAGAGTGACAATAAATAATGAGTCCCACAATTCATAACATAATTGTTAACCCTAAACCCACTTGGTGGCATGCATCACGCATGAATAACTTGGACCATATTCGCTTCTTTATGTTGAAATCTAAATGAGCCATAAAAGCACCTCAAGGATGTGACAGAAGCTATCCCATGTTGCATAACCTCGCAGGTACATTACTGCTGTGAGAGTGACAAACTAACAAAAGGACCACTATCCTACCTGATATAAAGTTTGTAAGCTCCTTAATGTGATCTCTAAAATGAACCAAGCCCACATAAATCATCATTCACATCTTTGCCAAGCTTAGCAAACTTGTGTTCAATTTTCCACAGATTAAGAAAAAACCCAGCAAGCCAATGCACTTGATAACTAAGACCTTGCCAAGCGTATATATCACAAAGCAAAGCATCAAAATTCTTTTTTTTTTTCTTTGGGTGAATCATCAAACATTCTTGAACCAGGGAAAAAAAAATAATGAGAAATCTTAAAAATTCAATCAAAATGTGAGGGTAGCCAAAACATCAAAGAAAATAATGGGATATACGGCATCAGCACGTTTTCAGTAACGACATGATTCGCACAAACATAGCCATTTAAGTAAACCTTCGGCAGAAATAAAGACTACTTTCAATGAATTAGACTTGGCACATAAAATAACATAGCACTCCCATTTCAGGCATTGAGACAAACCCAATTCTAATTAAAAACCCTAAAACGGGAAAAGAAGAAAAAACGACTTTTTTTTTTTGTACAAGAACGACGGGAAGAGAAGAAAATGATAGACGTCAAACGAGGAAACAACTTACTCTAACAAAGATCATCGTTAGCCAACACTAGAAACGGATTAAGATTCAAAAAACTAAGTTTAACCATTCAACTTGGAATTCAACAATATATAATATAGTATTCGTCTCGTCCCATCAAATAGAAGTCCTGATAAATTGAGGAAAACAAAAAGGAATATAAATGTTTCAATTTCGATACCTGAAGAAGTAGTAGAGTTTCCACTGAACCTAATAATCGCTCCTTCGAGCTCCAGATGAACAATAAATGGATGATAAAGAAGAGAAACGGACGGAAGAATCACCGGCCAGATGTCCGCAGGGAAAGAATCCCAGGCTTACAGCGAATTTTACTTTCCAGAGAGAGAGAGAGGCGTTATTAGTTAATTCCAAAGGATAAAATCGGATAATTACTTCAGGTATAAGATTTTATTCTTGTTCCAATACTACCCCCAAATTTAAAATCGAGCCTGGCTCCCTTGGCCCTTGCCGGAACACAACTGGACACCTGTCCTTTTTATTCCAGAAATACCCCTTATTGAACTCTAAATGGCAGTCGGTTGGACGGATGTTGAGAACGGCCTATTCCAGCAGTGTAGGGATAACGATGTATACACCGCCCTCGGCTCTTACACACTCTCCATACTTGCTGACCATGTGAGCCTGAGTGCTAATCTTTAGGCTCTCCTGTGCATCTATTGGCTTGGCATACATAGGCGGTGCGTAGAATACTTTCCTTAAAATTAATATTTACATCACTTACGGACCTCCAACATGCATCCAATGGCTATAAGGGTCTTAGGGTGGGTGCATCTCTTTCCAACTATCAGATGCATGCTGCAAGGGCTGGAGGGGTTGGAGAAGACCCAATCTGTAATACAATTAGGTGATGACATCTGCTTCTTTTGCTAAGTGCTGATCAAGTCCTCGTGCGAAAATGATTCTCGTACGGTGTTTGATTTACACTTGGACTCCATTTAATCTCTCTATTCTTTTAATTGATTTTTATTCTAAGTGTAATCCATGTGTAAATCAAACACCGTATGAGAATGATTCTAGTACGAGGACTTGATCCACACTCCCTTTTGCCTCCATAAATGGAATTTGAATCAACTATCTCGTACGTGAAGGCTTCATGTATATAATTTCATGATGATGCACATTATTTTGCTTCCATAAATACCCCTCCATGTTGCCGTTAACAATGTTTAGAGGATATTTGTGGTAACAAAAGAATACGTATTATCATGAAATCATATGTGCAGAGTCGTTGCTCTCAATGTATAACTCTCATAAATGTCTTTCTATGCACTCTTAATAGTAGCATAAGAGACAAATGTCATTACCTAATGCTACGTGTAGCATTCACGTGTAGATAGGTGATTTGGTCTCAAATTAATTCACCAGATGCTTTACCTTAGAAATATTAAAAGAAACAAAGGTCAGTTTGACTACAATTGAAGCAAAATGAAATAAAAATTTCAACGGTATAATAGAATAAGAAAAATTTTAGATAATGGAAATACATATGAACAAAAGCTTTTATTTTTAACTTGAATGATATTAAAAAATAAAATAAAGTTACAACGATTGATTTGATCATAGGTTTATTATGGTATTTGATCATAGGTTTATTATGGTATCGTAGTTCGACATTAAATTTAAACTTCCCTTTTTCATCATTCTTATGATGATGGTTTGATGTCAAATGATTTTATTAAGATCTAGATCATCATGATCATGTTGAAATGTGCAAATCCATCATTTGTGTTAAATAAACTAAAAAAAGGGCATGCAGTACTGATTACCTAGCCGTAAATGAAACCTATAATACATTGTTTGTACTAATCCAAAAATTGGATAAACAGGTCTACCTTTGGATTTATCACAAAAATCTTCTTTTTACTTTAATTTTAGTACTTTGTGTATTAAAATATTTCCTTGTATTATTTATTAATTCATTTGAAGTTCAATTTTGAATAGGTTTCCATTTCTTTAGTAAGGCTCACAAAATGAATTAATAGTTGGCAAATGAGAAGGTGGTCATATACTCATACGCACTAAAAGTTGCCAATCAAATAGTTTTGTTAGCAAAGGATTTTTCATTTTATTTTTTATTTAAAAAAAAAAAGAGAGTTTCGTTGATTAACAACAGTTGCCTCCAAAAAGGATTGATTTGGTTCATTTTAAATGTCTTGCATTGAACATTTTATGCTAAAACTCCAGTTGGTTGCTAGGGAAATCAAAGGAAAGGGGAGTAAAATTTTTATATTTGAAAAGAAATGTTTGTCATCATTACCTCATGTGACTATATCATCAACCTCAAAATTTTTTATAATTTATCACAAAACAAATAAAAAATTCCATATTTGGTTATTAAAATTCAAAACCCTTTGCTATAACATGTAAAATGTGTGTCATTACTAAATAAAAAAAAAAAAAGTTTATACAATAAAAAAAAAAAAAAGTTTATACAATCACATGGGATCACATGGAGTAATAATTATAAATATTTATTTTTTAAGTATAAAAATTTCACTTCTCTTCCATTAAATATCCCTTCAATCAAACATGGCCTAAAATGTTTTGGGAAGGAAAAACGTCTTCCTAAACCCACGAGGATAGTTCATCCATCATAGGCCTATGGTTCACAAGATTTGAGTCCTGTCTACATCAGATGTTACAAAGGTGCTGGTTAAGAATCATATGTACAATCTATAATTGGTAGGGGCATCACGTAATCTGAACAAAGAACCCTCCAGATTTATTTGAGAAGTAAAATCTACCTTCTTGCCGGGACTGAGGATTGGATGGTGTCTTGACCGATCCGACTCACCCAACATACTTGGTTGATCCTCCTCAAAGCAAAGCCTTGAATCCTTGGCATCTAATTCCCTTGTTAGTCATGTGACCATATCCCCAAAATCACGTCAGCAACCCAAAGTTGCTTCATTAGTATTGATCAATTTTTGAAATCATTACTCGGTACATCGGGGCCTCTCGATTGATGACATGCTGTTCCCAATCTGACCGAATGCCAAAAGGGTTCTCCTTCAGCCACCCACCTTGACCAATATTAGGATCATCTTCATCATTTAAAACTGCAAATTTACCTTTGCCATACATCATAAATTGTTCTTTCATCCTCACTGCAACTGCTTCTATGTCAGATTGCAAAAATACCTACATATTCAAGCACTGGGAAGTCATATATCTTGACTGTTCTTAAAGTCATTTATCTGTTTAGTGTGTGAACTATAATAGTGTTTTGCATTAGAAACTCCAAACTCCCCAAAATCAATATTGCTGTTTCCTACTACCTCAAATCATCAGATTATTAATTACATTGAACCTAATCTAAAAGCAAAACCAGGGGTAGTGAGGATTGTGTACTGATATTATGAGCTCTTAAGGTTTATAAAGTGAACTCCATCCAATTTCCACACTAACTTTACTGAATACAGCAATCTAGACTCGGGTTAGAAATAGTTCCAAAAACCAAAGCCCTAAAGAGTGATACAGCAAAACAGAAAGTACCTTTCCACCTGTAGTAAGAAGATCAGATATCGCTTCTATAAGTGGCCTCTGCAGCATTCTCCATCTATGCTCTTGTTTATTGAAATCAGGGTTCGGACACTAAAACAGAGAAAGAATCTGTGTTTCAGTTAGCTAAAACATTAATCTTAGTATTTACTGCACAACGAATAGAGAAAAATATCTCCTTAAATGAACCATCAAGTCTGACAACCACATAGGCAAGTGTGTGATGGCAATGTAATAAGGGTTGCCCCAGTCAAAAATTCATCACAAACTGACATTGTGGTATATGGATCACCAAACAACCTCAGTATTTGTCACATTTTGAGGGTGTCTAGGTCACTTTTCCGTAATTGAGTTGGAATGATTAACATTCCTCATCAATCATAAAAGGGAAAACTTAAAGACTAGGAATTAAAGTTTGATTGCTCACAAAAGAGGTATTTTTATTTCCCAAAGGAAATATGTTGACCATAAACAGAATGTAAGTAAAACTTGGTCCTCATCCCATTGACAGTTCATAAGTAGAAATACCACTTTTTCATTAAAAATTATGTTATCTAGAAGATGGGAATAATCAAATGCAGGTAGGAAGATCAACATATCAAACCAACCAAAAAAAAAAAAGGGCGTAATCGGTGCACTGAGGCTCCCGCATGTATGGTATGGGGAGGGGGGGAACTACGCAGCCTTACCCCAAGAATGTCGAGAGGACTGTTTCGACCACTTGACCACCAGGTCGCAACATTCCTACCTTACCGTTGGACGAAGTGCTACCCTTCAACATATCAAACCAACCTTGTTTGCAAATATGTACAAAATGTTGAAATTAGCTTCCTAAGCCAATTCATGCATGCCCCACAGTCTCAATACTATTCTGAATTCTACAATGTTTTCTGAAGCAGCTTCAAGATCTATCATAGCTCAATGACAGGATCAACCTTAGGTTGACTAGCACCTTAATTCAGGTACTGTTCACTAGATAAAAAACAACTACATATGAACATCTATAGGTGGCAATTTTTTTGGAAGAGGTCCATGGCAGCCCGCCCACCTTTTTCCTGGTCTTACCAGTCGATCTGTGATCTGACAGATCTGCACTGGTACAGTAATACCAGGACCAGTGCGTGCTTCGCGAGAAGGTGAAACTGATACAACAATAACAAGAAGCAGGTGCTAGCCGGTTCAGCTGGTAAAGTCCAACCAGATCGGCTAGATTGACAAACCAATAAAACATGGTTAATTATTAAAACCATTGACTTTCTCCTTAATCTGGGATTAGTTATTAATAACCCAGGAATCCCAATTAAATGCAAGAGTTCTGTTTTTTATGAAGGCAACCATGCCTACAAGCAGAGAATCCAGCATATAAACAAATCAAGACCACTATCACCGATGGAAATAACAGATGTCTTAATATACCTGTATTGAAATGAGAACCAATTTTCCTCGGTAACTGGAAACAATGGACCGAAATGTTGATGTTGCATTTGTTGCAATGAAGTATCTAAGACAAATAAAGGCAAGTCAAATATAAAACAACAATGAGTACAGTGAACTATATGAATAAGAAAGCTCATAAATAGTATCCCCTACTTATTTTGGAAATTGATAATACTTAAAAAAAAGAAGAATACAAGAGACTAAGACAAGATTACGGATAACTAATTCCAGATTTGGGCAACTTTATTTGGATAAGACTAAGACAAGCGCTTTATCAACCATATTTGGATGGAGAGAAACCTAAGGAAATGGACTCCCAATTCTCGATCACTTTGTCAGATTTGGGATTCCATATTCAACATTAAAGCCAATCTTTTGGCTGTCACCTCTACTTGTATTGATTCCCCAAGGAACATGCATATTGTTGTGTCCTGGGATCTTCCCCCATCTCTGCTTTCAGTCTTGTTCTCTTAGGATGGATCTTGTTCTTTTCTTGCTTTTTCCCTCTTTTTGGGGGGGTGTATTTGTTCTTTTTATTCTCTTTGGTAATGAATTATTTATTCATCAAAAAAAAAAAAATAATGAATAAATGAAAAGTAACTTGAAAATAATAAAGAGTTCAAAACATTAAAAAAGCACGAAACCTAAGTAATGGGCTCCAACAATCTCAGCTCACCTTTAGAAGATAAAAGGTGTCTACACTAGTAAGAACTTTTTGAGGGCTCCAAGGAAGAAGAGTAAATGTAAAATCATCACAGAAACTCATCACAGTCAATGTTTCCCATACTATACTACAGCAAGAATATGTCATATTGAAGAACCCAATGATGAATTAATTATCTCAAAATATTGAAAAATTGAAGATTTGACATAGTATTGCATCCTTTATGGGATATCCATGTAACACTGGTTACAAACTAATGGTGTTTATTTCATTAAGGTGTCATCTCATTCATAATTTAAGCGGCTTGAACAAAAACTGATAACTGTGGCGCAAAATGCAGGAAGCAAACATGCCATGGTTTGAAGTTTTACTTCGCAACAATCAACACATCATCACATTAGATTTTGCAACAAGTCCCAATACAACAGATTGTTTCTCCTTCCTAATTGATTATTGCAACAAACTAATCTATAAAACTTAAAAAATTATGTAAAGGCAACAACACGTACCCATTTGTTAAACCAGATTGACGAACAGAATTGAGACAACGCTTGACAAGCTGCATAATTCTGCAAATTGTTAACAAAATAAATTTTCTTTAATCCATGCAAGGACATATACATACCGTACCTTTTCATTAATATCCAAGCCAAGAAAATTTAAGTCTTTCAATCTGGTAGCCATTCCAAAGAGAAACAAACCATTTCCTGCATTTTTTTCACCTAGAGTATCGTTAGGAACAACCAACATTCTATATATTTTCCCCAAGATTGGAATTAAAAATAGAAAGAAACCGTAAAGGATTATGGATAAGAAAAATTGCCATCTCTTGACTCCCTTGGGCCATATCAACAAAGATCCACCCAGCCAAGTTTGCTAGATGGATTACCCACAAGACTTTTTTCCAATTCATAATTTAAAATAACTTGCATCACAATACATGCAAAAGTCTATTCATGCCATACTCCATGTAATAGAAAATAATATTTTTCTCACATAAAAAATGCAGATTTTCCGGTTTCAATAAGATAAAAATTGCCAAATAATACATTCATTTGATGATCAAATACAACTACAAACGACATCATGTTATATTTCCACTCAAATTATTGTATCCCATTGGTCTTATGTGATTATTTTGTACTTTCCATGATAAAATTAAAAAAATAACTTCTCACCACCTATCAGAAAAAAAAAGAAAGAAAAAAAAATATATAACACCATAGTTGTCAGGAGATCAATAGGCGACAAGGTATAAACTGAAGCCAAGGCGACTAGTGCCATATGTTTCAAGGCACCCATTCCAGGAGGTGAAGTATACCTAGAATATGGAAACATACATGTGATATGGCGCTTCCCTTAAGCGCACCTAGGTGCCACCTTTGCGTCATGTCAACTATGATTAAAACGGTGCACGAGGCTCCCACATGTCAACTATGATCGTGACATACAAAAATACCAACAGCAGAAATGTTACATTACACAAAGCATAATTTTCGTATGTCAAAATATGCTTCAAAATTTAATTTAACATAATTTTTGTTAAAATAATTTTTTGAATTTTAATGAAATGTGAAAAAAAAAAAACTAAATTTAGACATAATAATTACAAATTATTTCTTATTTTTACTTCAACCAAATCCCCTCTTTTCCACAAATCAATCTACATATCTAATATCTTGTGCAAATTCATGAATTTTTATCAATACCATGCATTGACACCTAATGAGTTAGGGGTAGGCCTGAAATGAATTTGGGAGAAGTGGAGAGAAGAAACATACATGGATTAGGTTTGACAACAAATATGGCTTTCAATGATTTAAGTAGCCAACCCTTTTCAGTTGGGACAATGCTTAGTTGAATTGAGCTGTATCATGGCATTTGTCAGTTGTCACCTAATCCCATCATTTTGAAAAACAACCTCAAGGGAATGAGTAGATTCATGGATTACTTTATGTTGAGCATACTTTCTCCAAAAAGTAGGCATTAAGCATTCAATCTTTGACAACCTATTCAAATTTGTGTTTTGATAGTTCAAGTGTGGTTAATTCTTACAAACAATCTGATTTTGTAACAACTATTTTGAAACAAAAGGCCTAAAATATAGGTCTATGTTAATTTCCAACAAAATGGATAGTTTTCAACGAAAAACATAAGCTTTTGATTAAAATATGTTCATTTCAATTGAAATCCTGTCATTTATTACATGTGATTTGTATCATTTCAGTCAACAGACTGGAATTTCCTACGTTTGGATGAACATTCAAAAATGTCAACCAAAACATTGCAAATGCATTTCTATCAGGGGTTTTGATTTCAAACCAACAACTCAAATCGAGTTACTTAAAAAAAAAGAAAGGGAAAATTCAGGGTTAGGTTGAAATCAGAAATCGTCTGGTGCATTTCTCAAGTCATCTAAGCAGGTATAGTCCTCTATATTCTTCATTACACAGATCAGACATTCGTTTTGGGACTTGTTTTTCCAGGTTACTTGTTTAAGTTAACGGTCATATCGTTTAGGGCTGGTAGGGAACTACTGAGGACTTCCAGTATAGATGACTGCCTTGAGAATATTCCTTAGTCAACAAGTCAGCAACATAAAAATGAGAAGGTAGCAATGAGGTAAAACCCCTCACAAGATTTTGTGAAACTTTTGGTAGACTTCCAGACAATGCATTAAGTTTATAGGTTTACAGTACTAATAAAAGTACAGTTAATAGGAGAAAAGTTGTCAAATTTCTGTATTGAGACTTTTCCTTTTCCCCCCAGGGAACAAGATGGATCGAAACACGGATCATCAATGGGACACATCGTCAACCATTCAAATTCTTGTTCCTTTGTTATTACTAGTCCCTTTATGCTCATATTTTCAGATATAGTTTCATCCCTGTACTAGACTACAATTTATGTAGCATTATGCATTTCAATTTATCAAAACAGAAATTTGTATTCATATTATTTCCTTTCTTCCTAGCTCTCAACTTGGTAATGGTTCTTCAAATACATTTGAAACAATTTATTGAAAAGAAACTGCTAGAAGGCAGTAGGGGGAATAATACCACTTCCTATATCAACCACCAAAGGTTGAACTGGATCACAGAAGATTGAATCCCAGTCAATCTTGAAAGGATATGCCTGCAAAAGAGGTTATTAAGCGGCAAATGAGATAAGAAAATTTAAACCGATCATTACTGCAAGCATTCCATTGTGCAAAAGTAATAAATTGAAAAAGAAGAAAAAAACAACAACAGAAAGATGAAGTGAGCCTTCAAGAATCACATTGTTGAATGAGCCTTAGACAAACGTAGTGGCAATGTTCTTAGTCACTGTGGACATCTTTTATTGAGTATTGTCTTATTGTCTTATACATGAGAAGGTGAATAACACCATGAAGTACTACTCAACGTATGATTCAAAGTTCAGCAGTTATATATGTGCTCCAAAAATGGCAAGCAATGAATTATACTTTATTAGATGGTAAAGCAATTAAACAATTCTGTTCACAACAAACTTGAGTGTTTCCAAGCCAAGTGGAGTGTTCATATCTAAGGGCTGTAAAGATGAGGGAGAGGATTATTTCTCGTTAGCTGTCTATATTCTATGTAATATTTTATTCCTTAGATAGCTATTTCCTTGTGTAGACCTACCATGTATATATGTCCATTCTTTTGTATAGGTAAATCCCTTCTACATGATAAATCGACAGAATTTTACCAGTTTACATGGTATTAGAGCACAGTCCCTTTGTTGTGTCCTCCCTAAGTTATCTGTTCTCATGTAGAGCCAGGTATGCCTAAGTTACATGTGAGGGGGAGGTCCTTGGTGCCTTCATAATATCTTGAGGAGCTATGTCCACCATTCTTAAGTACAGGGGCATCACTATATTCTCAACTACAATTTCAGTGCTGAGAACAGAACGTTGGGCCAACAATCCTATGTGATTGCCACCCTTTTCTATGCAGACAATAGACTTTGAAGAGATCAGAGAAGAATATAAAAGTAAAATTTGAAATCAAGGACTATCAAGTGGAAAGGGTCTTCTTTAGTCTTATGCGACCAGAACATCCAATTAAAATTAAAGAGTAAAATTTTGTAAAACAACAGACACTGGAAATGCTATATGGAACTAATGTTGGCACCAACATATAAATAAAATTGGTACAGATTACATAAGGACGTTGAGATGAATGAGGGGAAAGACTAGGAAGGAAAAGTTACAATGAATTCAATCAAAGGAACTCAAGAATATAACCACGAGGTGTAAGTGACAAGATGAGGGAAGTCAATAGAAATGACCTACGAGATAAAGAATGAAGATGAGGTTCTGTGACTATCTGAGTTGGTCCTATTTTGGGCTATTGATCTCCTAGTAGAGTTCTTCAGCTAGTGAATTGTATGTGTGTATCATAAAGGATTTGGTTATAGAGGGCTAAGCCAATATAGAAAGAGAAGGTCAGGTTCAAGGTTTTTTGATGGGGGTAGCTGGACTAGATTACCCATTGGATTTCTGTTCTCTAAGAAATTAAAGTTTGTCAGGTGGATCAATTGCCCTTCCCTCAAGACCTCCCTCCTATGACCACCTCACCCCCCGGCAGCTGCTACCGCCGGAACCCCCCCTCCTCCCCTCCCGAACCACCCCCCTCTGCCTTCCCTGAGCTGCCTCTGTCCCAGCCCTCCTCCTCCCCCGCTCGTCCTACTCCTTCAGACCAGCCTCTACCACTTCCTCACTCTTCCCCCTCTCCTCCCCCTCGACTAACATCCTATGCCTTAGTCGTCTGCCCTTCCTCCTCCCCCTCACTCCCTCGTGTGGGCCTCCCGCTGATCTTTATCCCTCCGACCCTCATCGATGACAAGAAAGTGGGGTTCTGTCCCTCCGACCTTCTCGAGCCAGATATTTCAAAATGGAACCTCTGCATTGTCGGCCATTTCATGGGAAGCAGGCCGCCCTTCAGTATTGTTAAGGCGTCCCTCTCTAAGCAGTGGAGGCTTCAAGACCCGTTGCAATCTTACATGCTTTCGAATGGGACTTTTGTATTCAAATTTTCGCTTGAATCCGATATGCTCCGAGCCCTTGAAGATGGCCCATGGCATGTGGGCAGTAAGGCTATATTCCTCCGCAAATGGGATCCATTCTCCTCTCTTAGCAAAGTGGACTTCAAATCAGCGCCTTTCTGGATCACCCTCCCCAATCTGCCTCTCCATTACTGGGGAGAACAGGGGTTGAGTATTGTTGGTTCGGTCATCGGAAATCCACTCTTCTCTGATCACAGAATGAAAATCATGGACCTTATTGGATTCGCCAGAATCTGTGTTGATGTTCGAGCAGATGTTCTGCCTCCCTTTGAAATAACTATTATGGAGGAAAATGGTTTCTCCTTCACTCAGCAAGTCCACTATGACTGGTTACCGCCTCACTGCTCATCTTGCAAATCTTTTGGGCGTCTCTCAAAGGCTTGCTCTGCCCGTTAAAATCTGTGATCACCCATGCTCCTGACCGCCTGGAAGATGCCGATGATGAAGATCCCGCTCGCCAGGGAAGGGAAAAAAAAGAAGAAGAAATTCCGATGGAGGAGCAGCAGTCATATGTCTGTCTCGGAGATCCCTGTCGCTGATATTGCTCCTCGCCAGCCACTCCTTGATCCGGTGGTCCTTCCATCTAAGACCAATGGTCGAAACAAATTTGCTGTCCTACACTCCCTTGAGGCTTGTTCCTCTGACAATGAGGGTTCTACCTATGCCGATGCTTCTGACAGTGCCGATGGTTCCGCCTTACCCCTTGGCTATGGTTTTGGCTCCTCTGAAGGTGACAGGGACTCTTCCCTGCTGCCTATCATCGATGCTTCTCCCTTCGACACCTTGGCAGGTGGTCGTACCTCCCTTGCCTCCCTCCTGCTCCCTTTCCCCTTTTAGCTTTCCGTCTTTTAACTCAATCCCTAACCCATCTCCCCTTTATCTATCTTGCCTTGACATCCAGCACTCTATGGACCTCCTATCCTCCTTTGCTGGTGCCCAACCCAGACCTCGAGCCCATCCCCCCTCCTCCACTCACACTACCTCCCCCCCTCTTGGCCTTGACTCAGCCCACCCCCCCTCTCTGGCCCTTTCTATTGCCCATCCTTCTCAAGCCCACTCTGGACACAACTTCAAGTCCCAGGCCCATGAACCTAAGCCCCCTCCTGCCCCCCGCAACCCGACCCACCTGACCCACCAACTTCTTCCTCTTCGCCCATCGAACAAACCTCTCTGTCCTCTGTGCACCCCCCCTTGACGATGGCCTCTTCAATTGCCCCCTGCAATCTTCCTAGCCTTCCGCCAGGCCACCCTGCCGACGCTCTTACCGCCAACCTGTGAGCTTCTCTTGCCTCCATATTTGAAGATACTCTCCCTGAAGTTCCGCCATGCCACTGCTCTGCTACAAACTCGGGAATCTTGCGACCTTCTTATGCCTCTATCCAAGCTCCAGCTACTGAAGACCTCCAACCAGAAACTGCTGCCGTATCTGCTCAAGCCACCGCCGCCTCTACTCAATTTTTCGCTGCCATACTCAAGCCGTCGTCGTTGTCCATGCTGCCGCCACCTCTTCTGTTGTTGATTAAGCTGCTTGTTCCGCCTCTGCAAATGTTGTTGCATCCTCTCCTGCTCAAGCTACAACCGCCACCTCTGCCCAAGTTGCCGCCACCATCGCAGGCCAAATTTCGAAAGAGGCTGCTGCCTCTGCTGCTAGAATTCCCCTGCGGCCCACCCATTCGCAGGCTGTCAACAGACCAAGGGTTATGACTACTACATCTGTAGATCTCTCGGATTCCATTACCGCCCCCCTTGATGTGTCTGTTCGGGCCACCTCCATTGCAAGTACTCCTATGCCTCTCTCCCCCCTGCTTCTCACTCCATTGCCTCTAGATCGAGGAAGCCCTTGAGAAAGGCTAAGCCTCAACCCAATCCTATACCTAATCCAAAGCCCCTGCCATCCCCGGATCAGCCTACCTCTCGGACTACTAGCTCTGCCCACCCCTCTCCCATTAAGGAATATCATCGTCGCTTTAGGAGCTCCTCCTCGAGTCAGCAGCTCCTCGGAGCTTTTGATCCCTTCCCCTCCCCCTTCCAAATGACCCCTTAGTCCATTTGGAATGTCCAAGGCCTGAACTCCTTGGCCAAGCACAGCTTTATTCGATCCCTCATCTCTTCCTCTCGTTCTCCCCTCTATTGCCTCCTGGAAACTAGGGTTCTGGAGCCGAATGCTCCTCACATCGTTTCCTCCATTGCCCCAAATTGATCATTCCTCTCTAATTATGGCCACTGCCCAAATGGTCGTATTTGGGTGCTCTGGGAACCTCACCTTCTCAACGTCACCTCCCTCCATTCTTCCTCTCAACTCATCCACCTCTCCATCTCTAATCTCTTTAACTCCATGAATTGCCTCCTCTCCATTGTCTATGCCCTTAACCGGGCTTCTGAGAGAATTCCTTTGTGGAATGATCTTCGTTCCCTCTCTCTGTCGGTTGTCCCTTCCTCCCCTTGGGGCCTTGCGGGCGACTTTAATGTTGTCCGTTTCGGTCATGGGAAATTGGGTGGGGAGCCTATTGACCCCTATCTGTGGGGGCTTTTAATGCTTGCCTCGAGGATATCTGTATGACTGACCTCCATTGGTATGGCTCGAAGCTCACTTGGAACAATCGTCGTTGTGATTCCGGCTGTGTAGCTTGCAAGCTAGACCATGTCCTCGTCAATTCTGCTTGGTTGGATTCCTTTCCCTCCCCCCACGCTACTTTCAACCTTCCGAGCATTTCGGATCATTGCCCCATCTCCCTCCTGGTGCTCCCCTCGACTTCCTTCGGCCCTAAGCCCTTTAAGTTCTTTGATATGTGGTCCCTTCACCAGGGTTTCCTCCCCCTAGTGAAGGATGCTTAGGACATCCCAGTCTATGCTTTCTCTTCTCCCCTCATCTCCCTCTTGAGGAAGCTTAGAAATGTCTAAGCTGCTCTCAAAGCTTAGAACTCCCAGTGCTTTGGCAATATCTCAAGTAGAGCCGCCTCTTGCAAATCAAAGCTGGCTACCATTTAATCTGGTCTCCAGTTGGACCCCTCCAATGTCTCTTTTGCTGCTGCCGAAAAATCCTCCTCTGTTGAGCTCTCCCTCATCCTTGCCCAGGAAGAAAGTTTCCTCAAGCAAAAATCCAGAATCAAATGGTTGGAGCTTGGAGACTCCAATAGTGCTTTCTTCCATCGGTCTGTTAAAGCTAGGAACAATGCCAACTCTTTATCTTCCCTCCTTTCTCGTGATGGCTCCTTGCTTACTAACCCTAAAGATATCAAGCCTGAAGTCTCCTTCTTCTTCTCTGACCTCCTCAACCCTCTCCCCATGCCCTCCCCCCCTCTCATCAATAAATTCGTCCCTAATCATTTTCTCCCTTCCCTTTAATCCATCCCTTTTGACGTTGAGATCTCCTTCGCCATCCTCTCCCATAAGGCCAATAGGGCCCCCGGTCCTGATGGTTTCAATATGGGATTTTTCACCTCGTGTTGGGATATTGTTCGTGATGATCTTATTCGAGCAGTTAAAATTTTCTTTCTCAATCTTGCCCAAATCTTTGGCATCAACCACACCTTCCTCTGCCTCATCCCCAAGTCTGAGGGAGCCTCCTCCCTCCAGGACTTCCGTCCCATCTCTCTTTGCAACCTCATCTACAAGTTCATTGCCAAGATCCTTTCCATCCGCTTCCAGAAGGTTGTTGACTCCCTAGTTAGTCAAAACTAGTCTGCCTTCATCTCTGGTCGAAGCATTGCGGACAACATTATCTTATGCCATGAAATTGTCTGGGCTTCGACCGCAAATCCCACTCCCTAGCCGTCCTTCTTAAAATCGATCTCCATAAGGCTTTTGATTCCATTCATTGGGACTTCCTCTGTAACACCCTTCACTCGATGGCTTTTCCCCCAAATTTTGTTCGTTGGATCTATGCCTGCATCTCCACCCCCAAGTTTTGTCCTTGTCAATGGTAGCCCCGTGGGGCAATTCCACTCCTCGGTTGGGATCCGTCAAGGCTGCCCTTTATCCTCCTATCTCTTCTCCCTTGGCCTTGAAGTCCTTTCTAGGTCAATCCAATCCTCCACTGACCTTCACCTCATCTCCCCTATCCCCAAATGCAAATCCATCTCCCTCACTCATCTTGCCTTCGCGGATGAGCTCATGATCTTCTCTGGGGCAGATCCCTCCTCCATTTCCTCCATCATGTCCTCCCTCCACCTTTTTAAAAACCTCTCGGGTCTCAAGATCAACCTCCTCAAGTCCCATCTCTTCACCTCTGGGATCTCCGACCTCTTGAAGGACCTTCTCCTCCAAATTTTGGGTTTCTCCTCTGGCTCTCTTCCAGTCAAGTATCTTGGCCTCCCTCTCATCCCTGCCAGACTTTCGGCCCACCACTGTACCCCTATCCTTGATCTCTTGCGTAAGAGGCTTCAGCTCTGGAAGAGCAAGCTCCTATCCTATGATGGCGGTCTTGAGCTTGCCAGATCTGTCCTCCAATCCATGTACCTATATTGGTAGGGAATCTTCACCCTCCCGCCCCCCAACTGACTTTACCCAATTCCTCCGCCCCTCCAGCTGGTCTTCTGTCTGTATGCCCAAAGCCGAGGGTGGTTTAAGCCTTTGGAGCATCAAAGATATGAACAAAGCGGGCATCCTCAAGCTGATTTGGAAAATTGCTTCAAAGCAAAATAACATCTGGGTCTCTGGGTTTACTCTCACCTCCTCAAGTCCAACTCCATCTGGATTGCTATCCCTCTTCCTTGACTCTCTGTGGATTTGGTGAGGCATCCTTCGCCTCAAACCGATTGCCCTCGAGGCCATCTCCTACTCTATAGGCAATGGCGCCTCGACTTCTCTCTGGCTAGATCCCTGGCATCCCTAGGCTATCCTCCTTCACCTTCTCAGTCCCAAGACCATCTATTCCTCGAGTTTGGATAGGATGGCCCCTGTTTCATCTATCCTCTACCCGGATGGCTGGGCCTCCTCCCCCCTCTCAACCTCCCTGAGCATCATTTGGGCATCTCCTACTCTATAGGCAATGGCACCTCGACTTCTCTCTGACTAGATCCCTGGCATCCCTCGGGTATCCTCCTTCACCTTCTCAGTCCCAGGACCATCTATTCCTCAGGTTTGGATAAGATAGCCCCTGTTTTATCTATCCTTTGCCTGGATGGTTGGGCCTCCTCCCCCCTCTCAACCTCCCTGAGCATCATTTGGGCATCCCTCCCCCCTTCCCCAGAACCATTTGGACCTGGAAGACTTTATCACTTGGAACCCTTCCCCCTCCAAAAAGTTCAGCTTCTCCTCTACCTGGAACCTCATTAGGATAAATGGTCTGCCGGCCCTTTGGCGTAAAATCCTTTGGTTCAAAGGCCATATCCCTCGTCATAGTTTCACTGCTTGGCGGGCCCTCATTGACTGTCTTCCCACCCAGTCTTTCCTCCTTAACCACCACATCCAGGTCCCTCCTACCTGCTGCCTCTGCTGGAGAGGTGATGAATCTGTGGACCACCTCTTCTTCTCTTGCCCTTTTTCCTCTTCTGTTTGGAAGAATGTCCTTTCTCACTGATGGCCCGTTCATAGGAGAATCCTCCCTTTCAATAGGGAATGGATTTGGATCGATATGTCCTTTCAGGGCCCCATCATCTATGACACTATTGGGAAACTTGCTTTTTGTGTAGCCATAAACCACATTTGGATAGAGAGAAATCTTCGTAGATGAACTACCAACTCCCGTTCCTTTGATGGGATTTGGAAGGCAATCTCCTTCGATGTCTCCACCAAAGTTGCCTCCATCCCGCCCCGCTCAGTTCCCGACTCCCCCCGGAACAGACACATCATCCACTCATGGAGCCTATAGATATCCTTTCTCCCTCCTCCCCTTGAGGGATTGTATCCCCTAGTTTTTTTCTTCTTGGGCTTGCCCCTTTGTTAGGCCTCGTGCCTCCCCCCCCTTCTTCCCCTTTGTATAGTTCTCTCTTCTTGGGTTAATATATATTTTATTCATCCAAAAAAAAAAAATAGAAATGACCAACCCTGTGCAATAAAGACCACAAAATACGCCAGTGAGGAGTGAGGGTTGAGGATAACTTGGCCTAAAGTGGTGAGGGGATACACATGCTCATGAATTAGGAAAAGGCTTACGGAGTTTAGCTAATAAAAATTGCATACATAAGGCAAAGTACATTGAAAATTAAATCCAACAAAAGAAACTCAAAAAACAAAAGAAGTCAAGGATTTTATAGTCCATTGTTAAAGAAACATATGAGCAATAGGAAGATGGTCACAGGTGGGGAGAAATGGGAAGAGGCCCTCCAACCTGCCTCAACTGTTCATGCTCCATATATTCCACAGTCTTCAAAAGATGGTTGTTCCCATGGTTCAAAATCTTGCAGAAATTTCGGAATTTTGGTGTTTTTTTTTTTGGCCGAAACGAAATAAGGCCCAAAATAACATTTGTACAAAATTTCGATCGAAATTTCGGTATTTAGGCCAAAATTTTCGGTATCGTTTCGGTATCTTGCCTATCTCGGTACATTCCATGTGTTATTAATACCATATCTCGGTCGAAATTTCGGTATTTCAGTTAAAATTTCGACTTTGTCTCACCTGTCTTGGTGGTTTCAGTTCCATTTGCATATTTTGAAGGAAAAACACTCCAACAAGCCTCTAATTAGTCACATCATCACATAATTTGACTTCCATTGGACTCCTACAAAGATCTACACATTCAAAGCTTAGGAAAGGTAAAGTTCTTTCTCCAAAACCAGGTAAAATTTTCAGAACAGTTAGATAATTGCTGCCAAACAAAGGTGCAACTCTAAAACAATGTCATGTCTTAATATTTTTGCACTTCTATGTTCCAAGCATGTTTATTGACCTTAAAATAAATTACCCACCAAGTTTTAGATCAAAATATGGTCGTTTGACCACTAAAACAGTCAACCGAAACAAACAAACAAAAAATACACCATTTCGGCAGAAACGAAACGAAATGAAACAAAATTTCAGTTTCTGAACCCACCGAAACACCGAAACGAAACAAAATTTCGAACCTTGGTTGATCCTACCATAGAGATCTACTAGGTATTTATGCCTCTTGACTTTACTCCTTCACATACCATTATTATGATGGGGGAGAAGATAGATCAGGTTGATTTTTCCTCAAGTTATCCTATGGCAGAAACCCATTGAACTATGAGTTCTGATCCTTTGGGATGCATGACATGTGCTCCAACTCCTGATTTGAATATTTTAAAGTATTCTATCTCAGTTGTATAATGATAACAGATATTGATATGAGATAACCGAACATACCCTATCTAAAGCTGAGAGCCCCGGTAGCTTTCTTCCTCTAAGAAATTCCCATATAATGGAAGCACTTGCAACAATATTGTAAACTGAGGGAGATCTTGCTGTCTCCATTATCGCTTTGGCTGCAGCACTCCCAACAACAGTTACATCACAACCATTTTGAATTAATTTATCAAGCATCATCACCAACTTAGATGTTCCACATGTATTCTCTCCTGTAGACCTCAATTTTAGTGGTCCAATACACAAAATTTTCTGCAATTGAACAAGTATAGATATTATGTCAGGTCTAAGAATGACATTTACGAAAGTATGCTAACTGCTAAGAGATGATTTTGCAAAAGAAAGCAAACAGGGAAAAGGGAAAAGAAAAAGGTAAGTGGAAGATACAGTACAAGAAAAAATTTACAGAATTTGTAATCAAATTCTTGGTCTGAACCTGTGAGCTCATATCATGCAAGCTAAATTCAAATGCAATGACGTCTAACGTAATCAAAGGGAGAAAATTTAATATAAAGGTTGACAAATTGGGAGGCCATGTGCAGGTTACACACTAATAGAGGGTGACTGGAATTAGTTCATTATAAATGATTGACCTGCTGGGAAAAATTTTAAATCAAGTGAAATGGGCATCATTTTTGCTGATAGCTTTCATGTTAAAAACTGTTAAAACTTAAATTAATGTAGGAATAATTAGACCAAGTTAATGGTTTCCCTTTTCCTAAACGAAATTCTAACATCTAACTATTAAGTAAACACTAATTACCTCTACAATGACTATGCACAACTTATTCTTTTTCCTAACCATAGACATACTTTGAGTTCTCACATCACTCCCATATTTTTATAGGTGGAGGAGCAATAGCTATGACGAATGTTGTACTACGAGTAGCAATGATTGGCTCAATTGGTCGGCTGACCTTTGACCATCTATTGCAGGGTCAGAAGACCTACCCACTACCAGGACCTATACCAAATCCATATATCCAATGTACCAAACCCATCTATCCAATGTTTTGCAATATTATATTAAATCACCAAATGAATTAATTATCTGTTACTGACCTAACATTGTGGACCCACAAAAGAACAACAATTGACCCAGGGGGGTGCTGTGTGTCCTACGGTCCTACCCTACCATGCACTACCTTCCCAGGCAACATCCACCTAACAAATACAAGATTTTAAGATCCAAGGAAAAAACTCTTTGTTTACTCTAACAGCCCTACCATGCCCAACCAAGATATAAGCTGGACTTGGGCGTAAAGGGCGTACCCGGTGCACAAGGCTCCGCATGTGCGAGGTCCAGGGGGGTGGGCGAGAACTAGGGCAATATTTCCTTAATCGTCTATTTCCTTTGTTTCTCCTTTTCAATCTCTTCCCTGCAAGCTTTTCTCTTACATATCCTCAATATGGCTTTGTAGTAATTTAAGGATGCAGGTAGATTCAGTACTCCAGAGAATCTGTTTGTAAAGGTTGCTGGTGCACATCCAAAAAAAAAAAAAAAAGAAAAGAAAAGAAAGAAAGAAAGAAAGAAAGAAAGATATGACCAGCACCAGCAGATTTGGTGTATCTACCTGTACCTAGGTACCTAGCTAAATGCAAATAAATAATAGATTTACCATGTTGATATACATCATTGTGTGCCCTTCCTAATAGCTCAAGCTTTTGGGATAAGCACTTGTAATATGGCATCAAAGCTGAAGGTTGGGTGTTCAATCCCTGCTAGGTGTAGGAGAGTGTGGTGTTGTGCCCTTGAGCCTTATATCCTCACTGCCATGTGGAAAGCAGTGTTTGTATGGGCATACGTGTGTTTTTTTTTTTTTTTT